>NC_133770.1:63013719-63030313 GCF_003597395.2 Chelonoidis abingdonii
GTGGAATGGATATGAGCAACACATCTCGAAGAACAACAGTTACAAAGGTGAGTAACCGTCTTTTTAAAGACGGTTACTCACCTTTGTAACTGTTGTTCTTCGAGATGTGTTGCTCATATCCATTCCACACCCACCCTCCTTCCCCACTGTCGGAGTAGCTGGCAAGAAGGAACTGAGGAGCGGACGGGTCGGCAGGGGTATATATCCGGTGCCGTAGCAGCGCCACGCCAGGGGGCGCCCTGCCGACCCGCCGGGTGTTGCTAGGGGAAAATTCTTCCGACGAACGTGTATGTGGCGCGCGCACACCTACGTGGAATGGATATGAGCAACACATCTCGAAGAACAACAGTTACAAAGGTGAGTAACCGTCTTTTTCACTATTTTCTAGCATTTGTGTAACTTTCTGTCATATGGTTGCTGCTACTAGTTATTCCTTTACCTTTAATGGTAGAAGTTTGTACTGTGGATCTTAAGGTCTGGAATTCAAACTGTGCTGACTATCTCTGTGTGGTGGTTGGATGAAGGCAGTCATTACAATTGCATATGGTGGAATTTCAATTTTTTCAGTTTTCATTTTTAAAAACTGGTAATTTCAGTAAAGTCATTAAAAGTATATTGTTCAGGTTGCAAAGTTGAGCACTCAAAAATTAGGAAGTGCCATAATTTCATAATTCTATCAGAGTAATTACTATCTGAACATGTAATTCAAGAATATTTAAATTCAGCCATACATTGGGGCTGATTTAAGGTTGCATGGGAAATCTTAATTCTGGCATTTTCTACCTTTTACATGCTTGACTTTGCAGCGTTAATGTTCTTTCAGTATAAATTTGTTTTGAAGAAATCCTAATGGAATGCATCAAGATACTGCATATTTTTATGTATAAATGAAGTTTGTAACTCAGTTGCTTGCAAAAATAGTAGGTTCATTCCATAAAATAACTTAAAAAATAAATGTGTGAGAGTTTTAAATAGGAATATGGTTTCCAAGGTTATTCTAGGGAAAAGCATCAACAGTAGAAAATGAATTCTGTGTATCTGATGTATCTCTTCATTCTCTAAAAAAAGATGCCTGTAAAACTAGTTATTTCATGTTGAGAGCACACATTTTGCTTTACTGTACTCTTTTTATAATGAATTACATTAATCAGGGCTCCCTGAAGTTGTGTATAAAGTCTGTTTGTAGTATACTGAAGCACAATAGTAAACTAACTGAGTTTAATATTTTTTGTGCAGTTTTCGTCCACCTACGGTGGATATTCTCTTGAACAAAAGTCATATATAAAATATTATGTTGTGATCTTTCTGAGATGATCACTAAAACTTACAAAGACTTTCATATTTTACAGGTCAACAGCAAGGACAGGATGGAGGCATGAAAGTACAACAAGCCACAATAGCTCCTGTAACTGTAGCCGTAGGAGGTATTGCCAATGCAGCAATTGGTGCTGTTAGTCCTGATCAGATCACACAAGTGCAGTTACAACAAGCCCAGCAAGCTTCTGACCAGGAAATACAACCTGGCAAGAGGTTAAGAAGAGTTGCCTGCTCGTGTCCTAATTGTAGAGAAGGAGAAGGAAGGTAATGTTAGTTTGTCAGTTAAACTTTAGGCATCTTGTCGGCCTGCCTTATTTTGGGGGCTTTTTTCCTTGTATTACTGTCATGTTTTTAATCATGTCCATAGGAAATCATCCTTGTAAATTTTCTATTCAGAAAGAAGATTATAATCAACTTAATTTTACAATTTCATATTTTTCCTTAGAGAGCTGATAATATTTTAAAATAAAATCACCTAACTGCTTAACTTTTGATCCTGTCAGAGGCAGCAGTGAGCCAGGAAAAAAGAAGCAGCATATCTGCCATATCGAAGGATGTGGAAAAGTTTATGGGAAAACATCTCATCTCCGGGCACACCTTCGTTGGCATACTGGAGAAAGACCATTTGTATGCAACTGGATGTTTTGTGGCAAAAGATTTACACGGAGTGATGAGCTGCAAAGACACAGAAGAACCCACACAGGTTAGTAAACTGTCTGTATTCGATAGAGTACTTCCTTTAATGATGGTGGCCATCGGTGAACAGTGATTTTAAATCAAGTTTCAAGCTGTTTCCCTGCATCTGCATTAGAAAAAGATTGAGTTTAGGACCTGGTTAACTAGCTTGCATTGGCTAAAAGCCTGACCTAAACTTGATCAATTTTCCTAATCAAGACAAAGCCTTGGGGCTTTTTTACACAGGGGTTTAGTCCACAGTAACTTTGGTTGGTTTGATGTGAAAATGTCTACATGCACACAGCACAATTCGTTAGAGTGTAGTAAGTCCAGAAACTCTGGAATACTCTTTCAAAGTGTATTACGTTTAATGCAAATTGAGTTAGTGTGGTGCATTGTTCTTGTGCACACAGTGCTGCTGTGCACTACTGTAGCAGTCCTCCAACTGCTATCCCACACTGTTTGTGGGCATCCATTACTGATCTGTCTGTTTACCTGTGTGCCTTCCATTGCTCTCGGATTAAGTTGACTGTATGTCCATTCTGTATTTAAAACCTGTCATGGGGCCAGAATTTGCCTGTTTGCTCCTGGAATGTAATATATCAGCATTGCTACGACATGCCCCCAGCAGTTGCTTAGAGGTGTGCTGAGATACTAGATCTTATCGTTATCTAGGGAGCAAACTCTTGTGAAATAAAGATGTGTTTGTGGATTTTATCAAGTAGATGTCCATGAGGGGCCATGACCAGGACACCAGCCATTGCCAGATAAAGAGCAAACAGCTAAGAGGATTTACATTAAAATGAGGGATCCCAGGAAGTGGTCTAGCAATGGAAATGTAATCTGTCCTTATTTTGAGGAGCTGGACAGTATTTGATTAATTACACCACTGCTGAACTCAGATTGGTTGCGGACAAGCAGCAAGAGTCATCAGAGGAGGATTTACATTAAAATGAGGGATCCCACAGGCCCCATCAGATGCGTCTTGTGGGGCAGAAGCCCTAGCCCTACCACCCCACCACACACACCCTGGCTCTTGAACTTCTTCTGAAGATTGTCATATACACTTCGGAGGGTCAGTAAGTTCTTCTTTGATGCTGGTTCTTATGTGGATTCCAAACACGGAAGAGTAGCAAGCAGCAGTCACCATGAAGGTAGGTGCAAGGACTCTGGAAAAGACCAAGTCTGTGAGACAGCATGACCGACCGCCACATTCATCGTTGTAGAGGGAGCAATGGCAAAATGAGTGGAGAAAGAGGTGTGTATGGAAGACGAACTGGCAGCTCAACAAATGTTCTGCCGTGGAATGTTGGTGACAAAGGCCAACGTGGCGGCGTATGCCTGCATGGAGTGGGCCATGATTCCCAGTGGAAGTGGAATGCCAGCTAGTTCGTCGCAGGTCGCAATGCAGCGGAAGATCCACTTAGAAGCACCGGTGGGGTTTGCGGAAGCTGCAAGTGCAGTGTAGATAAAAGACGACCACCCTGCAGACATCGAGGGAATGGAAAGTGTGCTCCATGGGTGAGGCATGAGGTGTGGGGTAGAAGACTGGAAGGTGTATACTTTGGTTGAGGTGGAAGGAGGAAGCCACCTTGGGTAGAAACTTGGGTGTAGACATAAGGAGACTTTGTCCTAATGGAAGACAGTGATCGGTGGGTCTGCCATTATGGCTACCAGTTCACTGATACAGCAAGCAAAAGTGATGGCCACCAAGATGATGACCTTCATGGAGAGGTGAGGGAGGGAGCAGGTAGCGAGGGACTTTGGTAAGAGTACAGAGGACAAAGTTGAGATCCCATAGTGGGGTGGGCCTTTGTACAAAAGGAAGAACATTAAGGAGGCCCCTGAGGAATCAGGAGGTCATTTGGGTGAGTAAAGACAGAGAAGCCATCTGCGGGACGCAGATAGGTGAACACAGATAGAGGAGTGTGCCAGGCCCGATTGGCGGAGATGGAGAAGGTAGTCCAGGAGAGGGGAAATGAAGATAGTCTGTTGGAATGTGGCAGTGTCGGGCCCAGGCAGTAAAGCTATGCCACTTAGCATAATAATAGGCATGAGTGGATTAGCGTCTGCTGTTAGTGAGTATGTTGTGGATGGGTGCAGAACAGGCCTGGTCTGCACATGATCCCCAACCAAATACCAGGCCAAGTGAAGAGGGCGCAGGTTGGGATGTCGTAGTCGGCTGTGGTCTTGTGTCAGGAGATCTGGGATGGTGGGGAGGAGGATCAGGGGGTGAGAGGAGAGGTGGAGGAGATCAGTGTTCCAGTACTGGCGAGGACAGGAGGGAACTAGGAGGATTACTGGAGGTTCTTTGAGATGTGTGGTCCCTATCTGGATTCAAATTCCGCCCTCCTTCCCCTCTGTTCCGGGCTTTTCTGTTGCTGAGAACCTGTGCAGCCTCTTAAAGCCTCAGATGCACCACGTTGCTGATGCATGATGCACACGGAGATCAATGGCCACGACTGTGAACAGTTCTGGCACATGGCGCCATATACACATTACGACTGGAATCTAGATAAAGACCACACATCTCAAAAAACCTCTAGTTATAGTAACTAACCTTCTCTTTAGCCACCCCTGCTATATGGCATCATTAACCACAGCAGCAGAGGATAAGACAGCTCTCCAAGTATAACTGGAGCAATCTCTACACCATTAATGCCCGTAGTGATCCTGGCAGCAAACTATCTCTTTGATTTGTTTAGGTAAATCCAACTGAATTCCAAAAGAGCCTAGCATCATGGACATTTCCAAATCACCCTCCTTTTATGTTTATAAACCTGCCTCGCTAGTAAATCAGTCCTTGGAGCACCATGGATAAGGCGGCAAGTCTGTAACAGAGGTTGTGGAAGTCACAGATTTCCTTACTTCACCAACATCTGGCTCAGAAGACCCCATGGAAAGGAGATCTGCAGGCCAGCACCATCCTAATTGGCCATCCAGCACTCCAGAGGAACCCCTGAATCTCTTCAGAGGGATGGCTGTCCTCAATCTTTAGGGGACAGTATGGAAGCTACCTGGGTCCCCTCTCAGCAGTTTTTATCTAGTATTTTAGTCATGTTCTCCTTCCATCCACTGCTAGGTTCTAAGTTTATGAAAGAGAATTCTTACTGAGAAGCTAAAATTCAGACCCTGCACGGAATAATCACAACAGAGGAAATATAGGCTACAAGTATATCTGCTGAAAACATTTTAAAAGGGAAGAGTAGTTTATTCAATGGATCTGGAAATCAGACATTTAGAGAAGATAAGGTTGTATCTATTTTGCAATTTTAGATACATCCAAAACTTTTAAAATGTTTTTGAATGGAGGGGGAAGGCTTGTTTGAATGACTGAAAGAAGTTAAATACCTTTAAATATCTATTTCACTGACATTTTTGTTTTTGTTTTTGTTTTAAATTAGGTGAAAAAAGATTTGAGTGCCCCGAATGTTCTAAGAGGTTTATGCGAAGTGACCATCTCTCCAAACATGTCAAAACTCATCAGAACAAGAAAGGTGGTGGAACAGCCCTTGCTATTGTTACTTCAGGAGAACTGGACTCTTCAGTTACTGAGGTTCTTGGCTCTCCAAGAATTGTCACAGTTGCAGCCATTTCTCAAGATTCAAACCCAGCAACCCCTAATGTTTCAACAAACATGGAAGAATTCTGAAAGGATCATTTATATGGACACCTAGTGCTGCACTTAAGTTTACATACCTTTCATGATATGGAAGTGGGCTGGTAAAGTGGATTACAGAGCAGGAAATCATGTTTTCAGTCTTGACTTCTGTAAGTATTCCAAGTTGGAGGGTCAGCATGAGAAGTGTACACTGGTGCAACAAGACAAATTTTCAAAAATACAAACAGCGCAAATTGACATACTGGATAAACAGTTGGGGGAATACTGCTTCCATACTGTACTTTTTTAGTTATGTGGTTCTATATTATATAATTGTTTTAAATGCAAATTTCCCCTCTCTTTTAGCATTTGTGTGTTGTGTTTGTAAAATCAGACAATATCAATATGACAGGGTGGATCTTGGTTAGGAGTGTTGTCATTTGGAGGTACTTTGTTTATAATCTGAATCTGTAATATTTTCAAAGGAACTTCTTTTCCCATAAGGCACAACAAAAATGCATAAGAATTGAGTGGTAACTATTTCTTTGCTCAGTTCTGTGGAATCTGTAAGTTGATTTTGGCCGTCTTTTCTCAAGTTTAGAAATTATTCAAATAGCAGTTGAATTTACATGCTGCAAAGCAGATCTGAGGTGCAGCTCAGATAATTTTGACCACTACATTATAGTAGTGTGTATAAATGACAATCACTGAACTCAGATTTCTCTTTCTTTGGAGAATTAAGAGATATTTAGATTTAATGTATACGTTATAAAAAATTAAACTACAGAAATATATTAACATAAGATTTTACAGAATTAATATCTTTATGTAGGATAATAATAAAATATGGAAACTTGTGTGTTTAAGTTTTGATATTCCAGTTCATTACATTTTAAGATATCAGGAATCCATTTGTTAACTTGAGTCACAAAACTCATACTTTTGAATATTTAAATTTTATGGGAATACTTGGATATTAATTGGACAACTGAATTGTTTAATGAGTGTTGTAACTCATTCTCTAGTTCTGTCCTGTATATATAAATTATTATATTATGGTGAAGGTGAAGAATTCTTTATACTTTGACTAAACAGCCAAAGAAAAGGACAAATTATGACATTTTAACAACAAAAAGGGTAATTGTAAATTAATGTATTTTTTTTCTTTTTCTTCCTCTAAAGATTAATCATCTTATTTTCTTTCCAATTGTAAGTGCATAGGCTGGTAAGGAATATCCACCACCCATTTTCTTATATAATCAATAATTTTGAGCCTCCAGCCACAAGAGAAACTGGGGCAAAAAGAAATATAGGTATCTTTTTATCATACAGCAGTTGTTTTAAAAGGTTTGATTATATTTCCAATATCTATTAACTTCATAGAACATAATTGTTGGAGAAATAAAACAACTGAGCATTTTTATGTAAAAACTCCAGTGCATACATGGAGGAAAGATGGCCAAATATTTCACATTCAGGATTTTGAATTATTTCCCATAGGCGTAAATGGAATGTTTTACAAATTTAGCCATTTGGTATCTCATGACAGTCCATTTTTAAAAATTTATACATCAAAATATTTTTATGATATAAAAGGGAGTACAGTGCAAGAAGGATTACTCTTTTTCCTGCAGGTTAAAGATGAACAGTTTATTTGGGAAATGTTTGTATGAGACACATAACAAAGATCTTGTGCATTCCCTCAGATAACATACTTCTCATATGAATACTTTATCAATCTTGTGATGTTTCATGTATTTTTGAAGAAAGAAATACCAATCATTGTTTACACTGTGTACACTTTAGGCCAGCCCTTTGTAGCAAAATATAAAGCTGAAGGTCTTTTGTACTTTCAGTTTACATTAAAAGCTTTGAGATTAAAGGAAAAACAATTTTACACTGTGGTTATAGATTTCAAGTTTCTTAAAGCTTTTGTAGACTTGTAACAGAGTCTTTAAATTTTAGTTGGGTTTTGTACATTCTTTTATATATTTTATTTAAAGTACTCTCAGCTGATGTATCTGGATTTAAAACGTCAGAATCAATTAGATTACTACATTTAATACAAATGAACATTAGGTAGTGCTAATTGTTAATGTTATATAAGAACTGAAACATCAAATATATATTTTATCATTACGCTTCACAATCAGTGCTATAAATTTCTTTATGCAAAAAAAACCTTTCCTAATGTTATAATCATGTTTCTTAGAAGTTAACGGTTTTTATAAACTGAAGGTATGAGCATTCTGCACAGCCATTTCATATTTTTTCATGCATACTTATGTATGCAGATAAGAAACTGAAGTCATTTTTAATCTACAATGAATCCCTGTTACAAATGTATCAAAATCTAAATCCGGTTGACTCGTAGTATCTAAAGTACATTCACTTATGTTAGCAGGTGCTCATTTTACCGCTCGAATTAGAAACATTTTGACAGTCTGTTCTGCATACCATTCTGAGTCCACTTTTCTGTCTTAGAAGGATCGTAAATTTCAATGTCCTTTATTTGACTCAGTGGGATATAGCTGTTGTAAGTAATAGGGCACAGATGTGCAGTAGTATCTTGTTTAATGGCATTTCACTGTTCATTCCCTTTTCCACTGTTATAAAATTTTGCTTTATTGTAATTATCAGTGCAAAGTGTATTTATCATGGTAGAACTCCAGTGTTAGAATAGTTTTTTTCTTACAATATACATTCTTTGGTTAGTTTTGTGTATGTGTTGCCGATTACATTAGAACTTGGTGTTAAGTCATTATTTATCACACTCTTTCACGAGAGCAGTAATAAAAGTGTGTAATTTAGGAGAAAAAGTTAATTTGTCAAACTTAGGTAAGCATGATGTTTAGGTCCTATTTTTCAATTTTATAACTGTTTTATTGCAACAATATTTGTATTTAAGTCTTCATTTTAATGCCTTGTGGTGTTTTTTAATGCATGTCACTGAATTGTCATCCCGCATAAATTGATGTGCAGCATAGGGTATTAAATCTACATAATGATTTTGAAACAGAGAAATAGTTGATGGTAAAAATGTAAATGTTTTGCAAAAATTCCTTACAAAAAAAGTTTTGTAGTAATATTTCACTTGTAAATTGTTTTCTAAAAAAATAGAAAAATGAAAAAAAAAAAAGACAGAAATAAAACCAGATTTCCCACATTCTAGAAGTTAGAACTGAATTCTGCCAGCAAAGCCTCTAAGGCATTAATTTGACATTTTTATATTGCTGATTTTTTTTGGGGGGGGGAGTAGATTTAGAACTAAAATTATGTACAAGTTGTTGCCTGCAATAACAGTTTTGCAAGTAACCTATTAAAATTCCCTTGAGTTAAAAATGTTTCTTCATTTAATTACTTATAATATGAAGCAGTAATAAATTATGTTTGAATGATCTGCTCATCAAGAAGAACAGTGGAAAGCAAATGCTTCTCAATGGAGAAGCATTGGCAGCAGCCTCGGGATTCGTGTAATTAAGACCTATACTTGCTGGTCTGCGTTCCCCAGCTGGCAGACTCCCAGCAGGGAATTAAAAAAGCAAATTCCCATTCAGTGTGAATTTTGTCATGCTTGTTCAGCTCTTAGGAATGGAAGTTATAGTTATGCCTGAACACATTCATTTTTATTAAAGAACATTACAAGAGGTGACTGAAGGAAACATTTAACTAAGATGAGAAATAGAAGAAACTAAGAAAAAAAATGTGAGAATTGCAGTTTTTTAAAAAAGAGACTACAGATGATGAAACCAAAATATCTCAATTGTGTTTCAGATTAGAAATGAATAAAACAAATGTACTGTTTCCATAAGTAAGATGACGGTTCTCACTTGAGTAGTCCAAAAATTATGCTGGATTTTACTTTGTTTCAGTGATATAGGTGGATTTGTGCTGCTGGAAAACAAAGTAACAATATTTTTCACTTTTGTAATGCCTTCTACCCATAAAACTTAAAGCATTTTATAATGAAATCTTCCAGAATTCCTGTGATGGACATACATAGTATTATGCCCACTTTACCGATGAAGAAACAGGTACAAAAAAATTGATTGACTTGCTCAGTGTTTCACATAAGATCTGGCATATATGGGAACAGGGTGGGTTTGATTTAATCATGACAAATCAGAGTTGGGAAGACTCGATTTAATCATGGATTTCTACATAAAAGTGCATTCATATTGGTTGTTATAACCTTAATACGTATTCTTCACAACTCAGAGATAGATGTAGGTTTCATTTTAGAGGGTACACATTATACATTTTTAAGGGATTTATTTTGAAAACTTTTCAGATTAGTTTTATAGCTATATCAGAAAATGAATGTGTGTTTGGTTATTTCATTTACCAAAGGTAACTGAAGCAGATATTTATGAAGCCATTGGACTATCTCATTCAACTATCTCCAGTTCAACAGGTTAATCATTAATATTTGGAGGATTTTCTTGTTATGCTGTATTTAAAGGAGAACATCACCAGACAGACATTTACATTGTTTTATTTAACTAAAACAACGATATGTATTCTAGATTTTTTTCTTCAGCAGCAAACATATAATATTTTAACAAAACAAACATATGAATTTTTGAATTTAGTTAAACATTCAAGTTTTTTAAAATCATGTTTGTTTTTGTTAAAATTGTTTTTAACTAAAATAGTTAAATGAAATATTAAAACAAAAAATTAAATTGAGTATGTCAGCCAGGTCAACATGAGAAACTTAAAATCTTGGCTTCTGCAGCTATCTCAGTCGTCTTCACCTTCATTTTCCTGTTTGTTCATAATCTGGAAAAGAAAAACAAGCTTTCCTGTTTTTTCAGGTCCCAAATGATTTCTCAGTTTGGAATGAATTAGTCCAAAGTAAGAAAATATTCTTTCTACACCGGCCAAAGAAGTTACTGCTGTTAAAAGTGAGATCATCACTTCAGCAGTCTCTGAATCCAAGTGCTTAAGTGACTTCCACCAGTTCACTGGTGTGACTTTCTTTAAAATATCAGCAAACATATATTTCTTGAATGGTTCACCCTAAGCTCTGAAGTTTATTATAGTTGGGATTATGGTAGGATGATTGCTGGATGTCGATATCATAGCCAACTCCTCTTTTTCAGCAGTTAAGGTTTGATCCCAGTACCCAGTATTGAGAATATTTGCAAGAAAATTAGCTGGAGATAGTGCTTGTCCCATTCGTTTTTTTAAAGTATATTTCTCTTTTTAAGCTCTGACTCAGTTCCTTCCAAATTTCAACGGCATCAGCAATAAAATTGCTATTTCCCTGCATTTTGTTCAAGGCTGCAGAAATAGGCTTCAGGGTACTCAGTGTGTGTTCAATATTTCTCTTAAGCCCAATGTTGAGAACTTTGGCTGTAACAGTGCCATCTATTTTTTCACAATTTTGTTTGCAAACTGTCATCAGATTAGGCCAGTTCTTGATATAGTGTTCAGAACAGTCCACTACTGAGTTCCATCGCATGTCTTGTGGGAGAGTTAGTTTGGTTCCTCCCACTTTTTTCAGATAAGCTGCTGCAAAGTGGTTGTTACAGAAATATTTTGCAATTTCAACAGCATTAGTCTTTATTTCTGGAACACTGAAGTTGTTGGCTAGGAGATGCATCAAATGAGCACTGCAACTGCATGTTATTAGCTTGGGACTCTCTTCACTGTCTTTTAAATTTCTTCTTATCTTGGATACATTTGTAGCATTGTCTGTGACCAAGCTGCGGACTAGACATTTGATTTTTTTTTTTAGTTTGTTACAGCGTCTAGTGCTACTTCTTATAAGTATTCTGCTGTGTGTGTATTTCCTGATGTATCAATTGTTTCTGTAAGAAGACATTCCCTTCTGTTGTCACACAAGCACTTACAACAGGATCATTGTGGGCATTGCTCCACTCATCAAGACTAAGGTTAACAATTTCACCCTCTAGACCTTTTGCATACTGCTCAATTTCTTTTTCATACACTTTATCCAGCAATTTTCCTGTGACATCTGCTCTATTGGATGGACTATATCCTGGTCTAATGACTGAACCATGTTAATGAAGTGTGGGTTCTCAATCATATGGAAAGGAGAGTTTGTTGCGTAAACAAATGCGGCAATTTTTTTCATCAATTACCTCTTTTTGTGATCTGTTGGTTCTTATCACAAACTTATCTATCGTTATTTTCTGGATGACGGAGATTTTTTTTTCTTTTTGCTACAGGTGATATACTGTGGCTATGTGACACATGATGGACTGAAACGCTATCATTGGCAGATAACTCTGAAACTATAGAAAATGATGGTGATCTTGAAGGTGGATAGTCTTCAGAATCCTGTATGTTGAGGATGGATTCTCCTAAACAAAATAAGTCAATGCAGTTATTATTACCATATTGCTCATTTAGTATTTCTCAATGCATTCACTGACACTCAGTACTACTTTAAAGGTGAAATTGTAAAAGCAAGATCTGCCTATTTCAGCTATCTATTTTTTATCACAACTGCATCTAAAATGATAGTACCATAGAATAACCATATTTCTTGCTCAAACATGAGAATTCAAGAGTAGTCCAGAAGGGAAGACAGGCAGTCCTTAAGAAAGAAGTATGAAATAAAAAAAGTTTACCAACCTGAAGATCCTGCATGTCAGACATGTTCCTTTCATCAGATTCAATGCAGCTTCCTCCTGAGAAGGAACACTTCTCATGATGTTGTTTCATTCGGACAACCAGGCCTTGCATTTCTTTGTTGCACTCTTTGTATTTTGCATGCAGGCCTGTCTTACCCACAGGTAGAGGAACTTCATTAAAATATTCCCAAACTGGGTTTCTTTTATGACCTGCTGTCATTATAGATTTTCCCTTCTAGTGAGAGAATGGTATGGTAGATCTCAAATCAATTAAAGGTACACTCAGGGTATGTCTATACTACCTGCCGGATCAGCAGGTAGTTTTCGATGTATCGGGGATCGATTTATCGCATGTCATCTGGATGCGATAAATCGATCCGCTAATCGATGCCCATACTCCACGTCGGCAGGAGGAGTAAGCGGTGTCGATGGGGGAGCCACTGCAGTCAACTCGCCACCGTGAGGGCAGCCAGGTAAGTCGAACTAAGATACTTTTGCATAGCCGAAGTTGCGTATCTTGTTCGAACCTCCCCCGCTAGTGTAGCCCAGGCCTCAGAAAGACCTCAAGACTTCTGGAATATGCTGCTCAGTTTCACTTTTGTTTCCACTGCCTGTCCCTCCCTTCTCACATTTATCTCCAGACTTCTTCTCCTTGTCCATATCTAGGCTTCCTCCAACAATCTTCTATTCATTGAACTTTTTGAAACTGCACTTTTAGAGAGAGGTAAGAGATTGACTCTGTGTTCACAATTTGCAGAGGGACAATAGGGTTGAGATCTGTTATTTCTCACCTCTATATATTTATTTATTTATTTATTTAAAAACATTTTTGCTGTTTAACAAGCATGTTATCTCTGGAGACACAAATCCACAGTTTGAGAACTACAAAACTAAGCATCTCTGATGGTATCTGCTAGACTGAGCACTGAGTCCCATAGAGTAGATAGAAAGATTAACCTAAATAATCTATACAGAAGCCCCTGAGACCCCATAAGATTGGATCCCTAGTCCATGAACTATTGGAAGTCATTTAGAAATTTTTTCTTAAACATTACATGAATATATTTTCTCATACTATAGAATTAGAATTTATAATCCCTATTCCATGATGATATCTTTGAACTATAATGTATCTTAATTAAAACTATCTTTAGATAGGTTTTTTCCTCAAAAAGCATTTTATCAAAAAAATCGATTTAAATTTAAAAAATCTGATTTTTATTTTTTTTTAAATCATTGATTTTTATCCACCCTGCATTGGAACAGAATCTAAATTCCTGAGTCCTAGTCTTGATTTAAGACATCCGTCCTCCTCTAATACAGATCTAGAATCCATGAGCTTCATTGTATCTACTTGTTTGATGAGATGTTTAATTTCAAGTCTCATTAACTTCCATTTGAGTAGAATGATAACTAATATTACACTAAGCTTTCAAGTGTAGCCAAAGCCTAACAGATTTTGAATTAAGATCTATAGTTTCATGTAACCTATTACCAAGTCTGTATTACAAAGTATTTTTAAAAAGACATTTTACAGGGCCACAGGATTCTTGTTTTTAGACGTTTACTGCTGCTGGATGTTTTAAATTTTCTTAAACTGTTGAGAAGAGAAAAATCTTCCACTTTGCATTCATCACTGTAGTGTAGTATTAGAAAATGTAATACAAAACTTAAACCAATTAGAAGACTAAGGATAAATATTCAAACTTTCATTCTGTCCCCTTTATATATGTGCCTTAAAATGTGGCCTTTCTGTCATCTACTTTTTGTCAAATGTAAAATGTAATTCAAAATAGAATTTCTTATACAAGCTTAGATACAATAGTAATAAAAATAATGCATTGTACATACAGTATATACATTGATATACTTTTGTGAAATAGATACTGTGCAGGTAGGCTAGTAACAAAACATTTTATATCCAGTTAAGTGGCAAAATACAGTATTAGAATTTTTCTTTAATGAGCATGGATCAGCTCCATACCTCCCGTTCCCACACCCCAGCTACTTTGCACCTTTTTAACAAACCTAGGAATTCCATTAGATTAAGGGGAATCGTCAGGTGGCATAATAGGCCCTATATCATTTTGCCCCTCCCCTGTTGTCTCATGAGAGAGGGGTATGTTAGGAGTTTCCTGAGGAAAATGAGATGTGTCTAGAGCAGTGTATCTCAAATGCAGCCACCGTAGTCGCATGCAGCCACCAGGGGCTTTTCTTGCGGCCACATCCTCCTAGGCAATAACTGAGCGGGGGGGGGGGGGGCGGGCGGAATGGACACAAGCAGTGGCCCCTACCTCAGGGCCACCAGCCAAAGTTGGACCCTGTCCCCCTCTGGGGCCACAAATTCTGGATGAGCAGGCAACCAGTGAGTTCCCCACCTTCCTGGGAGTGGTGAGGCTCAGACTTCAGCCTTGGTGTGGCAGGCGGCAGGCTCTGGTCATGGGACTTCAGACTCCAGACCTAAATCCCAGCCATGGGAGCCAGCTGTCAGCTTACCACTGCCCTGCATTGCCTCTGGCCCCTGCTGCTGCCCTGCTCCCCCATCCCCCCCATCACCACTGGCCCCCACTGTCTCCCTATCCACCTCCTCATCCAGGGTTCAATTCGTTCCCTAGCTTGCGGAATAAGGCTGCTGTGAAAATAGATATTTCTATGTTTGTTAATATCACTTTTCACAGCCTCCCAACTAGCTAGTAAGTCTGCTGTGAAAAGTGATATTAACAGACATACAATTACTTTTCACGGCAGCAGACTTACCAACTAGCAAGTCTTAAAAAAAAACAGGCAACCAAAAAGTAATAGAAATAACAACAAAAAAGACAAGAATGTGCAAAGCACCTTATTTGTGTTTCTATTCTGTTTAGGTCCAGTAAAGAATAGAGACAATTGTACATTATTATTGAGGCTGCAAATAAAAACATAAATAAATTACAATGTTTTGGACATGTATATGTACATATTTATTCCCCACCCCACCCCCCAAAAAAAAAGTTAATTAAGTGTTTTAGGAGTTGGTGGCCACACTCTGAGGCCACCAAAAAGTTTGTTGTGAGAACCCTTGGTCTAGAGCACTGCTGAGCTACAGCGATTCTTGGCTGCTGGAATAGATCCTTGGGGGCCATTGCTATAGGATGCAATTTAAAGCAGACCAGCTGTCCCATACACTGTAAGGATTGCTCTAAATTGAGCTGAGTTGGTCCCACAATCAAGGGATGTAAAGGTGGCCTAAAGCCACCCTTCAGGTGGTCCATTAACACAGCTGAGGATGTGGCTCCATATGTCTGTGACACAATGGAAATGATTTGCCATCACAAGAAGTATTGTGAGGATTTTCATTTTTTCCTCCCAGAGTTCTCAAATAATGGGAAAAACACATCTGTCCTCCAAGAACACTAAAGTCCAGGCTTCCCAGCCTGTTCACAGAGGGCTTTAAGTGGCTGTGATATCTAAGAACATCCATCAGCTAGTTCTTATTGCTCAACTGGAATTGCTCTCTTAAGTAACTCCATTGGCATGCTGAGGTGTTTTGTATTGTTTTTACCCAGATTCAAAAATACCTATCCACAGATGACTCTGGATCAAGAAACTTGTATGCCTCACTGCCTTGTGTAGATGTTAATGCTGAAGATATGTTCCATAGTTAACAGGTTTCGAGTTTAGCTTGTGAATATACTTAATTTTTTGAAAAGTCACTAGCACTGAACCACAGTCTCAATTAATTGCCTCCAATAATGAGTACAACAGCTGTCTCTTCTCTAACTTAAAACACTTTACTCATCCTCTTCTCCTGATTGATGTGGTAGCCTTTGAATTTCCCGTAGAAGGGAACCCCTTTGGGACCAAATTGAGACCCCTGGGTACCATGTAATTTTGGCAGTCTACAAGATCGCACCAGCACCAGCTTGAGTAATATTTCAAGAGCTGTCATTTTCTTTCTCTTGAGTCTGCTCCCCTCCACTGCAGCCTGACCTGAACTACTCTTAACCAGGATTTACACAAGGCAGCCTGCCAGCCCCAGTAGGATTTCAAAATGTCTGAAAAGCTCACTAAAATGGCCAGTTAGCAGAAAAGTTTGTCCTGTGAAACAGCCCAGTTTGTGTAGGTAATGGGGCTCTAACTCCCCACTTGAGGAAAATAATACCAAGTCCATCTCCCTACTCTCAGGCCCTCGTCCCCTGGCACTGTGCTCTGCTAAATTTGTGTCCCCCACTAAAAGCTACTCCAAAGGTAGTCCCTTATGTAAGCTGCTGTGACAGACCCAGGCCAGTGGGGTACAGAAGTCTGGTAGAGGTCACTGGATGAGTAGTTTTCTGTTCCCTGAGTGACCAGAGCAGGGACTGCACTAGAGTAATCAGGAACCTGCTAGAACCAATTAAGGCAGACAGGCTGATTAGCC
>NC_133770.1:63030407-63136149 GCF_003597395.2 Chelonoidis abingdonii
TTTGGAGGAGGCCATGGGGAAGTAGCCCAGGGAGTTGTAGCTGTCATGCAGATGTTACAGGAGGCACTATAGACAGCTGCAATCCACAGGGCCCTGGGCTGGAACCCCGGATTAGAGGGCGGGCCTGGATTCCCCCACAAACCTCTCAACTCCTGATCAGACACAGGAGGAGTTGACCCAGACTGTGGGGAAGATCACTGAGGTGAGCAAATCTGCCAATAAGTGCAGGACCCACCAAGGTAGAGGACGAACTTTGTCACACTGCCCACAGGAAATAACACTTCCCAAGGATTTCTCTTTGAGCCAGTTCTTTATCTGAGTAGGCCGTTTGAGATGGATGGGGACAGCAGTCTATTCCCATGTATTATGGAAGCATTTGGTAGCACAGTTAGGGTTACATTTTAAAATAGGGCATAGATTTTCTAAAAGTTGGTGATCTGTTGGTGTGAAGTTGTGCACACCATGTGTACCTGAGACCAGAGATTTTGAGCAAGTATGTCTGTTGGTCTTCATCTATACAGTTACCCTCCTTGTGCTACGTACTGAAGGTATAAGGCAAGGTGCATGCAGACTGACATCTCTGCTATTGCACATCCTGAGTCAGAATCCTCTGCTTCCAAAGCTGCTTCATAGTCTTCTTTTCTGTAAATAGTTGTAAATAGTTGTTGGTATTTTACTGTTTTTAGTATTTTTCTGTTATAGTCAGTATAGACCAATTTCTTCCTCACCTCAGGGACCCCGACTTTCTCCTCAAAAGAAGGACTGTGCCCAGAGTTCCAGGGTTTAACAACTGTGTCTTCTGCCTCTATTCCTTCTCCATCAGCAATAAAAACCAGTGCTGTCTTTGCTACCCTCCATTCCCTCACTGCCAAGTGCAGCATCTCCCATTCCTTCCCTCCCTTGAACTCCATCCACGTCCTCACATGGGGGTCCTGAAGACAGATCCACATAAACCTAACCAAGAGGATAAGGCTAGAAGGAGGGAGAATTGGGTCCATTGGTACTGGGACTGGCTCTTCTTTTAGGTCCATTGGTACTGGAACTGGCTATTCTTTTAGGTCAAAGGATAAGCATCTACCAGTGCCAACTGGGAGCTCCAGACTGGACTTCTCTTCAATGGTACCATCCTGCTTCAAGAAAGATCTGCTAACCACCATGCCTGTAGAGCAGTGGTGGGCAACCTGCAGCCCATCAGGATAATTACCAGAGGGCCACGAGACAGTTTGTTTACATTGACCATCCACATGCACGGCCACTTACAGCTCCCAGTAGCCACGGTTCACCCTTCCTGGCCAATGGGAGCTGCAGAAAGTGGTGTCCAGCACGTCCCTGCAGATTGCACCAATTCCCACAGCTCCCATTGGCCGGGAATGGTGAACTGCGGCCACTGGGAGCTGCAGGTGACCATGCCTGTGGACGGTCAATGTAAACAAAGTGTCTCGTAGCCCACCAGCAGATTACTGTGATGGGCCTCAGGTTGCCCACCACTGCCCTCGAGGTACTGGATCCATTGACACCCGTTTCTGGGCCCCTTGAACTCAGGTATGTACTTAAACCTTTACCTCTATGGAGGATATTTCTCTTTGTACCCTACCCTCCTTCTCTGTTTATGGGTCCAGTCCTCCTCAGGGACATCTCTAAATCATAAGAAGAAGCCACTTTGAGGGGAAAGAAATTGTCCCCATCCCTTGCACAAGTCAGAGCAGGTATCCACCTGTACCATCCACACCTCTGGTAGAACACGAACCCACCATCTTGTCATCCAAGTCTAATGTTCTAGATGAACCTTCACCTCACAGGGAAGACAGCCCATGCAAAGGCTCCAGGATATCTGGAGCTGTCATAACAGATACGACTACCCAAGAGACCAACAGTACCCAATGCCTTGGGGCCCTCTGCAACCAATCAACTCCTTATACTGGCCATAGTGGAGTTCATGGCCTCTCTATGCTAGGCAACCCGGATCTGTGCACGAATCACAATGACCCTTTCCTTGTAGCCAACACCAACTGGCTCCATTGGAGAAGGCAAAGGAAAAAATTGAGCCAGATCCAACAGTACTGGCAGTTCCAGTGGATATGTCATCTCCCTCCTTGATGATGCAGTTACTCCATTATCACCATCGTCGTTTGATCACAGACAATACTCAGAGCTGTGGCAGAAATTGGTGACTGAACTCCAGAGAAGGTTCATAACACATAGCACAGGATCCTGCTTGTCTTACAATCCTCTGATCCTAATCAGGTGACCCTCCTAGCCATACCCCATCATCCTGCCCCACGCCCTGAAATGGCCTCACAAGGAATATTTTGTACTAGCTAAAGCGGTAAAGTTTCTGGTTACTCACCGATGCCCAATACATGAGTGATGCAGGCAGCCATAGAGAGAACCAGACTGTAGCACCCGAAGGCAGCCCCAACAGACAAGGGATCCAAACACCTTCCTCCCAAGATCAAGATATTTTCATTGATCAGCTTCCAGTTCAGAATTGCTAAATACCAAGCTCTATTAGCAAAATATTTCACTAATTACAGTAAATTTGTGGAGTACACGGACAAACTTCCCCTAAAGGAGAGGGCCCAATTCCAAGCCTTCACTGATGATGGCAAGCTGATGGCTAAGACTTCATTTGATGCAGCAATAAACCCAGCAGATAATGCATCTAGAGCTATAGCCATAGTCACATGACATGAATCATGACTTCATTTTTCAGTGTTCCCAAGGAACTCCAGAATACCATCGAGGACTTGCCCTTTGATAAGTCCAATCTCTTCAGTGAAAAGACTGATGAGTAGTTACACTTATTAAAGGACCTCAGGATGACCCTTCATTCCCCGAGCATTTATACATCAACCCTGAAAACATCACAGGCAGGTATATGAGCAGACCTCCCCTTCAATGGACGATGCCACCCTGTTATCCTGGACACACGAACTGAGTTATGCCTTTGCTCCCATCCCACTTCTACCACAGGTTCTGCAGAAGACTTGTTATGACAAAGCTTATGTCAATTGTGATTCAAGAACCCTTTAATGCTAACTGGCAAAGGAGTTACAGGATAACATCCTGATTCTGGTATGTACATTCTTGTTCATCAAAGAATATCATATGAGGTCTTAAATAAAAGCAAGAGTGTCACAGGTTATTAATGTTGTGAAATGTAAGTGCAAATGCTATGTAATGTTATGTGTATCTTCTGAAAATATGCTCTTAAAGTCTGTATAGAGATGAGTCACCAGCAGAAGTGAAAAAAATGATTTTTATGTCAGAGCTGTCTCTTCACCTGGCACTATCAGAGTGTAAGCTAAGCAATATATGCTAATACAATGGATACTATTTACATACAAAGTCAACAGGGAAGTAGGCCACAGGAAAAATAAGACATAGATGGTTATCCTGTGTGAGTACAGACAATGAACTTTGGAGAGTGTAAGTAGAAGGCAAAGATGACACTTCCTCATCCTGCACTTGGGAAGTAAACGGGGAGTGTGTTTACATTAATTAAAACAGGATCTCAGCCAATCTTGGTTGAAACACTGCAGAGGACTTTGGGGGTGACATTAACTCCTTTAGATAGGAGGTTACCCTGTTAGTTGAGTTTAGTCTCCAGAAAGTGTATTATAACTCTGTTTTAAATGTAAGCATTTGTTTTGAATGCTCTTATTCACTATGACTTGAATCTTGATAATAAACGTTCTGATTTTCATAGTAAATATATCTAAGTCATGTGATATGAAGAGAGATGCTGATGCTAAGTTGAATCACACAAGCTGGTGTGCATATTGTTCCTTTGGGTACAGCAGATTTCCTTCTACTGTGAAAGTTCAGTGGATAAGGGAATGAACACTACAGGGGGAATGCTTCCAAGGGACTTGGGGACTGAGGTGCACCAATTGTTAATCTGCAAGTCAAAGAAGGGCTGGCATAGTCCAGAGGAGAGTACTTGGGTGGCTAGTGGGCTGGTGGTGTCAGGGAGCTGATACCCAGTTAAGCACAAGCAAGACTCCCTCATGCTGGAGACTGAAGGGGTGGGGAGAGAACAAGTTGACTAACAGTCCTGAGTACCCCAAGAACTGTCACATTCTCATTGCACCCAAGTGACCCAGACAATTCTTGCTTCTGGACCTCTTACACATGTCAACATGTCTCTCATTAGCATTCATCCCTTCCTGGACCTGTTAACTCAGGAGAATGGCAAGATCAAACATCCCAATACAAACCATCTACACCTCATGGCCTGTTATTTAGATGCACATCAGAACATAGGGCATTCAGGTTCAGAGGCAGTTCAATCTGTTCTCGCTCAAAGAAGAGAAGACTCCAGAAAATTCTGTTTAGCTAAATGGAGTAGTATTTCTGCCTGGATGTAACAGAACCTGTTATCTCCAGAATCAGTCGACATGCCTGCTACTTTAGACTATCACCTGCCCCTGAAGCTGTCAGGGCTTTCCATTAATTAGCTAGGGTCCATCTAGCAGCAATTGGTACCTTCCATCCTCCAGTAGAGGCTACTTTATTTTTACTCAGCCAACAGTTAGCTTCCTAAAGGTCTCGTTAGTACTTTGCCATTGGTGGTAAAACCTACACTACAATAGGACCTCAATCTTGTATTCTCAGTACTTTTCATACTATCCTTTGAATTGTTGGCCATGTGTGTAGTGCCTCCCCACGAAGATCGCTTTCCTAGTCACCATCACATCAGCCAAAAGGGTTAGTGAACTACTAGCTCTCCTGGCTGACCCACTATACACCATATTTCATAAGGAAAAGGTGTGATGGGGTTGTTACCCCTGGGGTGCAGTCTGGGAGCTGTGGGAACTGCTGTGCCTCTCTAAAACACAGTGGGGTTGGGAACACAGCCAACCTCACCCAGGCCCTGTTATCACCCAACATGACAGCAGGTGGCACCACTCAACCCATACTGGGCTACCTGAGTGCAAACAGCAGACCCAGCCAGTTTCCCAGCTCCCCAGGCACCCTGCCCCTCAAGTATAAACCAAAATTATATCATCTTGCACTGCACAGGGATCTGTACAGTGTAAACTCATTAATATGTCTGCCCATCCCTCAATGTGGATAGGAATATGCACACATGGTAACCAAGCCAGGGCCGCCCAGAGGATTCAGGGGGCCTGGGGCAAAGCAATTTTGGGGGCCCCTTCCATAAAAAAATTGCAATACTATATTCTCGTGGGGGACCCTGTGGGGCCCAGGGCAAATTGCCCCACTTGCTCCCCTCCACGGGCAGACCTGGGAAAAATAAACACCACATCTCAGCACAAACCCAGTTTTGAGAAAACTTCTTTACAAGGTATCACTGGTTCTCAGCATCAGCTAGCGCTAAAAGGCACACTAAAAGCTCATTGAAAGGGTTGGACAAATATTTCCATCAAAACTTTTTTTGGATCGAAAACTAGGCATTTTTAAAAAAGCAGAAAAAAATCATGGACAATGTCTGCTTTCCATCAAAATTTGTTGTGTTTTTTTTTTTAATTGAAAATGCTGAAATTCGTCTGCCAAAACCTGAAACATGGTTTGAGGTTCAGAAGTGTGGGCAAATTTTTGCTGCTTGCTGTGTTGATTGTTTAAAGAAACAATAAAAAAATTCTGCTTAAAAAAATCCAAAACTTTTGAACCACCTCAGCTGTGACCAAATGCCTGAGCCCATCCAGTCAGAGATTTTTCAGGGTTTCTGATACACTGCTGGCTTCCTTGACTCATATCTGTCTCATAACTTTGGTTCATTTAGGTTAGAAAATAAGAACAGCTATATTGGGTCAAACCAAAGGTCCATCCAGCCCAGTATCCTGTCTACTGACAATGGCAATGCCAAGTGCCCCAGAGGGTGAACCTAACAGGTAATGATCAAGTGATCTCTCTCCTGCCATCCATCATCACCTCTGACAAACAGAGGCTAGGGACACCATTCTTACCCATCCTGGCTAATAGCCATTAATGGACTTAACCTCCATGCATTTATCTGTTTCCTAGAGACTGGCTCCATGGGGTCCCTCAAAAACTGGAGATGGTTACTGTGGGTTGTCTTAGCATAGCTTATGCACATACTCCACGAACTGAGCATTTGAAGCTTGTTCCAGAATCTGGGATGAGCCTATGTTGTGAAAACTGAAATGCTCAAAATAGCACATGCATGTGAATGGACACACGGTGCTAAAATTAAATTAACCAGGGGTTCTCAAACTGGAGGTTGGGACCCTCAGGGGGTCATGAGGTTATTACTGGGGTCGCGAGCTGTCAGCCTCCACCTCAAACCCCGCTTTGCCTCCAGCATTTATAATAGTGTTAATATATAAAAAAGTGTTTTTTAATTTATAAGGGAGAGGGGTCGCACTCAGAGTTTTGCTATGTGAAAGGGGTCACCAGGACAAAAGTTTGTGAACCACTGAATTAACCCTCTGAAGCCTCAGGGAATGCAGGGAGGGGGGTCTCCATTGTAAGGGTTGGGAAGGATATTGCTCTTCTCATGTGATCCTTCCTCCAGTGGCTAATTTTAAATGAAGCTACCCTCCCTGACATGAATCTCCCTTATGGCACTGAAATTAAATATTGACTATAATTTGGCATTTGAGAAGTGAAAGGGATGGTAGCCCTAATGGAAAACCTAACAGCTTGGCTCTTCTGCAGCCTCAAACTGCTGAATGAGCTTTAGGGCAGGGAAGGCTGTGCCTCCCCAAACAGCCTGGCCTGCCCCCCTATCCAACCCCCACCCACTTCCTGCCCTCCCCCTGACTGCCCTCCTCAGAATCCCCCGACCCATCCTGCTCCCCTTGTCCCCTCACTGTCCCCAGAAACCCACCCAACCACCACCCCGGGACCCCACCCCTGCTCCCTGTCCCCTGACTGCCCTGACCTCTATCCACCCCCACCCCACTGAGTCCTGACAACCCCCAGACACCACCAATCCAACCCCCCGTTCCCGTGTCCCCTGACCGCCCTCCCAACCTCTGCCCCCTCCCTGACTGGCCCCAAGACTCCCTGCCCCCTGCTCACTCAGAGCTCAGCGTGCCCCCGAACAGCTGCAGCGCGCCTCCTGCCGGCCTCCTGAGCTCCTTCTGCTCAGCCCAGAGCTCGCAGCCCCGCCCCCTGACCATGCGGCTCTGAGCAGGGCGGAGCTCAGGAGGCCTGCCGGATGGACGCTGCAGCGCCATGCGGGAGTGCTGCTTGTTGCGCTGAGGCTCCAGGAGAGGGGCAGAGGTGGGAGCCTCGGTCGTTCTCTTGGGGGCCCTTGCAGAGCCCAGGGCCTGGGGCAAATTTCCCCACTTGCCCCCCCCCTCTGGGCAGCCCTGAACCAAGCTGATATTTTCCCCAGACAGTTCACTTAAAGGCATACCGGTTTAGGTTAAAATATAAAAACAAATTTATTAACTACAAAAGACAGATCTTCAGTGATTATAAGTGAGAGCAAACAGATCAAAGCAGATTACTTAATAAATAAACAAAAATGCAAACTAAGCCTAAGACACTAGAAAGATAGGCTATGAGTTAGCAAATTCTCACCCTGGCTGATGATACAAGCAGGCTTGCAGATTCTTAAGGGACAAGGTGCATTTGCTTTGCAGCTTGGGATTACCTCCCCGGTTTCAAGTCTTTTTCTTTCGGAGCTTGTCTCAGGTGTTGAGTTGTGACGGAGTGAAGCACAACAGATGATGTCACTCCCGACCTTGTATAGCTTTAGGTTATGGTGGGAACCCTTTGTTCCACAAACAGTTCCCGGACCAGTTTGTGGAAAAATACAGGTACCCAAAAGGGAGTCCAGAGTCATGTGGGCTGGTCCCATGCCCTTTCAGAGTCATAGCAGCCATTACTTACAGGCTGGCCGAAATGTCTACAGGAAAGCTAAGCTATTCCACAGCCCATTGTCTTTGTTGATGAGCCATTAGCACTGTTTGACTTTTTCATTGTTGTACCAGAAAGGCTGGCTGTGGGTGTTTTCCAGAGTAAGCCCATTTGAAATACAGATCCATAGTCAATATTCATAACTTCAGATACAAAAATGATGCATGCATGAAATAGGATAATCATATTCAGCGAATCATAACTTTTCCAATGTCGCCTTACATGACCTGTCTTGTACAAAATGCATCATAATTGTATAATAATAATAATATTACTAGGATGAATATTGGATGTAGTGTCACAGAAGGTTTCCCTTCAACTCCTCCTAAAATTCATTCACAAAGTAATTTTCGAGTTTCACATAAATCAACCTATTCATTTGCCAGTATTCTATCTGAAACCTTGTGTTTCCAATGAGGAGAGGAGATTTCACTCTTTCAATGTCAGATGGACTTTAGCATTCTCTCTGCAAAGAACGATAACAATTAAGAAATCACTGTGAGTGTTTGTTGCTATAGTAGATCAACCGTGAGGACAAGTATTATTGGCTCAGAGACTCTCTAAGTGGCTCTCATGCTGCATCATTCTTTCTATTAGCTGGATCTCATTACTTGGACAGGGTAAGGGCCCATTCTACTAGAGCACAGGAAACCTCAATATCATCTCTTTGAGAAGTACCTACACTGGATATCTGTATGGCAGTTACCTGGAGCTCCATCTATACCGACACAAAACATTATGCTTTAGTTCAGGCCTCTTCCGCAGATACAGCTGTTCGGACAACAGTTTCACAGACACCTGTACCAACTGCATCCTCCCACACACACACACCCCATCCTCTATGTATACTCCTTACCGATCACTCGTGTGGAATGCATATACGGACTGGAACTTAAAGAAGAAATGGAGGTTACTTACCTGAATAGGAGGTTCTTTCAGATGGTGGTCCCTTGTCTCTACTATTCTACTACCTGCCAGCCTTCCCCTCTGTTTTAGACCTCATCTGATTTGTGGTAAAGAGAGGAAGTGGATAGGCCTTGGTTGACACCACCCCTTACATCCTCTGTATGGAGCACAAGAAGAACAACTGCACAGGCACTGACCAATAGACATTACTTGTGAGAAGTCTCTGGTGCATGGAGTGTATGTGCACCTATGTGTGGAATACGTACTGAGACCACACAACTTGAAGAACCTTCTGACAGAAATTTGTCTTCGACTGTCTGAGCTTTCATTGTTGGCTGATATATTTTAAAAAGCATTGTCTTTTACAAAACAAAATTTGATGGGGTGTATATCCTCAGTGTATCTGGAGCAGCATGTAGTTTTTAAAAACACTTAATTTGAATTTAGGATCATTTGTAGATGTTATTTGTAATATCTGATAGTTGCTGACAGCTAAATTTTATGCATCGTGTACATAAATTTGTTGGGCTATGTGCAAGTATGCATGGTAGGCAACGTGCATATAAATTTGATAGACTTTTGGATAGGCTTGATGCACCATGCATTCATGCAGTCTCTTGAGGAGCTACAATTTTCATTCAGCTTTTATTCTACAACAGAGAAGGGTTTTATGGTTAGCTAATAGACATGGGTTCATATGCAATTGCTGATGGATTAAATCTTTTCAGTAGCCAGCTGCACTTCTGTTCCTTTCCTCAGGAATGCCCCCCTCTTGTACAACCCTCCATCTCTGCTTAAACTTAAAAAATAAGTAAGTTAATGCAAGAAAACTTAATTATAAAGCACTAAAGGGTGCTACATGCATAACAGAACTGACGCTAACTCCCAAAAGCCAAGCAATGAAAGGTTAAGCCACTGAACAGGACATGCCTGCTTCTCCACTCACAGGCACACACCACTGCAACAGCTATCGTACATCAGACCACAACTTTGCTCTGCCCCATAAGGAATACCAGCCTTCCACCATCCTCTTCACCAAACTACCCTCTCAGGTCTCACAACACAAGATATTATTACACAAGACATCAACAACTAATGGTGTTGGAAGAGAATAATTTGTTAAAGGACAAGAGCAAGTTGGAGTGTGGAGAGGGTCAAGTTTTGGGGGCAGGGTTACAGATGTGCTATTTTCCTGCAGTCTTTGCATTTGGCAGTAAGGCTTACCCCTATTAAAAATAACCATTATCTTCTATTGTTTCTAATGGGACTGAAGCCAAGCAAACTGTAAGAAAGGTGATTACTTTCTGGGCTACTGGACAATAAACCATGAGAGGCATGGAAATGAAAGTGTACAGTAGGTGAGATTTAACATGCAAGAGGTAGGAGACTGAAAGGATTGGAAGATGAAATGGGACATTGTGGGACAGGAAACAGGGGGAGTGTGAAAGAGAATGTGAATGGGGCAGGGGAGGACCAGGTGAAGCAGAGACAGGGAGAGGAAGGGAGGTTCTAGCAGGAAGGTGAAGGAGACAGGACAGGTAGATGAGGGAGTAGAAAATGGAAATAGTAGCAGCCCCCAACCCTGCCAGATATTAGGATAGGGGTGTGTATGTGGAGTCCCCCTCTCAGCAGCCATGAAGAAGGCAAGCATTTTTGTGTGTGAATTTTTTGTACAGATGCAGTTGAATTTTGAACCCGAACTACCTCTAATTTTTTAGCTTCTCTCTCTGTCTCTGTCTCACACACACACACACACCCCTTTTAAAACCAGTCAGTAAACTTTATGGGTCTGAACACTTGGTATTTGCAATGCTGAAGAATCTTCAGTGAAGATCATATAAGAAATTACCTTAACCTTGACCACAGTAATAGGGATAGAAGTTTTCAAAACTCAAAATCTCTCTCCAATCCTCCATAGACAAATTCACTGAAAGGGCACACCCGGGTTGAGAATCAGCTAACAGAAGGAGATCAAACAATAGCAGCCTCAAACAACAGACACAGGTCCATCACCCTTAACCTGTAAGTATCTGCTTATACAACTTAAAAGACAGGCAATCCATTTTACAGATTATCATAAAAAGAGATTTTTCCTACTCATGGGGTTAAAAAAATCCTCCCCACCATTTTTTTTCTGTTTTATAGCAACATTGACTTTTTCAAGGAAACTGTTTGGTGATTAGATTTTTTTATAGCCAGCAATCCTGAATATCTTTAAAGGAACACAAATCTTTGTTTAAAAATTCTGAAGAAGCTCTGAAATTTCCAAAGCAGAAAAACTTGTCAAAATGTCTTAAGACTTCTTTTTCCATTTTAATTAATGTTTGTGTGTAATTAAAATGGAAATATTATTTAACCAAAATATAGATTAATTTCTTATTGTTATGATGTATACGTCTATTCAACACTATGCTGATTAATAGGGAATGTCTCCTGTAATTATTTTATGACAACCTAACATTTGGTACACTACAGGCTATGTACTAATTAAGATATCTATATAAAATAACAGTTATCGTTTTCATATAGATAGACCCCCTGAATTATCTCAATAGTCCTCTATTTTGTTATGGTGAAGCTTTGGCTGCTTCATACTCTGTTCAAAAATTCCAAAGAAACTCTGAAATTTGCAAAGATTTAAGAGCAGAAAAACTGAAGTCAAAATATCTTAATGCTTCTTGATGATATAGCCTTTAATTAGTACACAGCTTGGTAGCCCATGGGGCTACTCTCAGGTTTAAAGTTAGGCACCTACGTAAAAATACTGATTAATCAGAGCCTAAGGCTGCTAAATTGGGGTAAACTCATGCTCCTACTCTTACTCAGGGAGACATTTTACCTTATTAATGCCCAACACCACCAATCTAAAAGCTTTAAATTACATAATTTAGATTTACCATGGTTAATTTTATTTAATATTAAACTCAATATGCAATTTCACAGTGCTTGAAAAGCTCCCTCTCATAGAAATATTACAAAGCTGTAAAAAGAATAAAGATTGTGTAAGCTTTGTATATTATTTAATCATTGTGAATTATCTGGGATTCACTATGGTCTTATTATTGCATAGCCGGACACAATTGTCAGCTGGACCTTTGTTCTGCCTTAATAGTGACTGTTTAATAACTGCCCTACTCACTTTGCCTCAGCAGGGTATTATATATAGCTGTAGTTTAAGAATGTTATTAAATTTAGAAGTTTTATTTAATTTGTCAGTGACAACAGACTGACTACCCAATAATTTACCTGTGGAGAGTACTCTGAGAGGCAATATACATTTAAAAATAATTATTTAGACAGGAATTTCTTGGATACAGATACAGACATTAATCTCATTTGCATTCTTGCAAATTCTTTACATGTAATTAACCATCCCATGAAATATAAGAGTTATTTAATTCTTGAGAAAGAGTTCAGGAAACACACCTAGCAAATACATAAGCAACAAAGCAATGAAAAAGATTGAGTGAAGCAAATATTTGCCATATTCTACTCTACTTGTTGAATGGAAATTATTTTTTAAGGAAGAGAAATTTATTGGAAAAACCAAAACAGATTTGGAGGTCTGTCACAGAAGCAAAGAAAGCCCCAAAGAATTCTATCTTTTTGTAATGCTGGAGAAATTTAATTCCAGACATTACATAATAACCTATACCAATCCGTTCTACTATTGTCCATGTTCATTTCTTTATCTCAATGATTTCTGTTCAGATGGTGTCCTTTGTTACCTCATGTATTTGCTTTATCCATTGAACCGCTTGCAGTAGCTATCGAAGATTTTCCAGAGGCTCAGAGCATCACAATTAATAATAAAAAACATAAAATGACTCTTTGCAGATGATGTACATTTATTATCTTAAAGCATTTTAGAGCTTTACAACATTATATGTTTCATGTAAATATGACCTTCTCACAGGTCCCTTGCTGACCATCAGGACAATTGAGTATTGTTGACTGAGTGCCTGAGAAATTAAAATTGAGTAAGACTTGTACACTAGGTATCTAGCTAAATTAATGATGCTACATCTTCTTACGTATCTTAAATTGAGTCTTTCAGTCTATGTTTGGCTGAGTCAACTTGATAAAAGGTCTCCATATACTGAACTACTTGCAATATAAACAAGATAGACAGGATATGGAGCAACTTCATATGAAAAGGAGGGAAACACAATCAGTTTGTTCAGGGTCTAAAGTTACTTTGGCCTGATGATGAGACAGAAAGATATTAAGGGCTTGTTGGCTGGGTCCCATTCCTAAGTTATTAGTAGAGCTGGTCAAAACATATTGATTTTGAAATTTTTGTTCAAAAGGAGGATACACGTATTGAAAAAAAAATCTCAAAAAATTCACCTCCCTCTTTTTTTTGACCAGTTCAAGTTTCTAGAGTTCTGCTAATGATGGGCCCTATTGTACTCCACTGTGGGTTGCACATGAGTACCATCCTCCCAGAATCAATGAATTTGAAAGTAGCCTTGGTTGGTCCATGCATGCACCCTGGCTTGCCTCATGCTTCCGACCAAGGTGATAAAGGCTGGGAGGGACCAACTGCCCCTCCAGTTCCTTCTCACCACCCCATGGTCTGGGTCTGGACCTTTAGTGTCCTCAGTTCTGACATCGTTCTGAAAAACATTATTTTAGCTGTAAATATTTTGTACTTTTAATAACATATAGATTTAGTAGTTCTGATAGTTTTAGAACTCCACCTCCCTGTACCCCATTCAGGTACAGGATTATGCCCAGAACTCCAGCCTTCAAACTCCGCGTCTCCTGCCTGAGATCCTCTCTGTCAGCAACAACCATCAACACCACCTCTGCTGCTTGGGAGGGGCTTACATTGCAGTTCATTGCAGTATTTGTCAGTCCTTTCCCAGCCATACCCCAGAAGGACAAAAAAATATGAGGCGTCCTGTGGCACCTTAGAGACTATGGGCTTGTTAATCTCGAAGGTGCCACAAAGATGCCTCATTTTTTTTTATTTTTTATTTTTTTGCTGATACAGACTAACACTGCTACCACTGGAACCCAAAAGGACAGACACTTCCCTTCTGTAAATACCTCATGGAGATGGCCATAATACCTCAATTGGACCCAGGCCTAAACTTGTTGATGGTCAATTTATAAACATTTGTTCATTGGCACTTAACTTAAATAACGCCTCTCCCTTCCAGGTATTTATCCCTCTGGTATATTTATAAAGAGCAATCATATCTTCCCTCAGCCTTCTTTTGGTTAGGCTAAAAAGCCAATCTCTTTGAGTCTTCTTTCATAAGGAAGATTTTCCATTGCTTGAATCATTCTAGTAGCTCTTCTCTGCACCTGTTCCAGTTTGAATTCATCTTTCTTAAACATGGGAGACCAGAACTGGACTCAGTATTCCAGATGCGGTCTCACCAGTGGCTTGTATAATGGCACTAACACTTCCCTGTCTCTGCTGGAAATGCCCTGCCTGATGCATCCTTGGATTTCATTAACCTTTTTCACAGCCGCATCACATTGGTGGCTCATAGTCATCCTGTGATAAATCAATACATCCAGGTATTTCTCCTCTGTTGCTTCCAGGTCCCCAACTCATAGCAAAAATTCTTAGTTAGTCCCTAGATGCATTACCTTGCACTTTGCACTATTAAATTTCATCCCATTTCTATTAATCTAGTTTTCTAGGTCATCCAGATCTTTTTGTATGATATTCTGGTCCTTCTCCATATTGACAATACCTCCCAGCTTTGTGCCATCTGCAAATTTTATTAGCACACACCCACTCTTTGTGCCAAAGTCATTAATAAAAATGTTGAATAATATAGGTTCCCAAGACCTACCCCTAAGGAACTCCACTAGTAACCTCCTTCCCGCTTGACAATTCACCTTACAGTATGAACTGTTGTAGTCTCTCCTTTCAACAGTTCCATCTTTCAATTCTCATATTAATTCCTATCTACTCCAATTTAACTAATAAGTTCCCATGTGGAACTGTATCAAATGCCTTACTGAAATCTGGGTAGATTAGATTTATTGCCTTTCCTTTGTCTAAAAAATCAGTTATCTTCTCAAAGAAATAGAACAGATTGGTCTGGCACGATCCATCTTTTGTAAAACCACGTCAAATGCCTTACAGAAGTCTAAGTATATTACATCAGCACTATTATCTTTATCAACCAAACTTGTAATCTCATCAGAAAAAAATATTAAGATAGTTTGACAGGATCTATTTTCCATAAACACATATTGATTTGTATCTGATGGAGTGGGCTGTAGCCCATGAAAGCTTATGCTCAAATAAATTTGTTAGTCTCTAAGGTGCGACAAGTACTCCTGTTCTTTTTGCGGATATAGACTGACACGGCTGATATTCTGAAATTAATCACATTGTCATCCTTTAGTTCTTTATTAATCGATGCTGCTTCATTATCTTGCCTGGGGTCAATGTCAGGCTGACAGGCTTATAATTGCCCAGGTCACCCCTTTACTCTTTTTAAAACTTGGCACAACATTAGCTTTCTTCCAGTCTTCTGAAGTCTTCAGTGCTCTGAGACTTAATGAAAAGCAACATTAACAGTCCAGTGAGCTCCTTGGCCAGCTCTTTTAAAACTCTTGGATGCAAGTTATCTGGACCTGCTGATTTAAAAGTGTCTGACTTTAGTAGCTTCTGTTTAACATCCACCAGATATTCTAGTGCAATGGAAAGAGTGTTATCATCATCATATGATGAAACTGAATCATCTGATTGCCCACCCAAAAATAGAACAGAAATATTTATTGAACACTTATTTTTCTGCATTAGTGTTCATAAGTCTACCTTCTTCTTCGAATGCTTGCTCATGTCCATTCCATTGCAAGTGTGTGTGCCTGCCAAATGCACTGGTGCCAGAAGTTTTCCCCTCAGTGGTATCCATGGGGGACTGGTTCTGGCGCTTTCTGGAGTGGCACACATATACCATGGTATAAGGGGCGCTACTGGCTCCCCCACCCTCAGTTCCATCTTGCTGAAAACTTGACTTCTAAAGGCGAACGCTAGTGTGAAGAACAATGTAAACGGTCCTGTTACCTGGTTTCTGAAGAAATAGTACACAAAGAAAATTGTAACTTAAATTGCAGAAGGGTGGGAGGTATTGATTTATTACACAGTGGCTTTAGCTTAGCAGCTCCAAAGTCCTCGGTGTGACAGGAGGTTCAACTTCCACCTGACCTGGTTCAAGTACAACATTCTGAGAGAGCAATTATGAAGGCGACATGCTTTTCTTTAATAGTCTTCTATTTAAGCTGTCATATTTATTTATCCACAGAATGGGTACCTGGAGAGGTAGTGAGGGCTTCCCTACAATGCCTGCCAATGTGCCTTGACCTGATTTAGTCCATGGATTCTCTGTCAAGATTGCCATCAAAGGTGCCATTTAGAGCTAACTGTGATGATGATTTTTGTGATGTCTACAATCAGGGTTAACGCCCATCCATAAACATATAAACTGTGTATTTTATTTTTTAAAAGGGGAAAGGCCTAGGCATGTTGGAAACAAAGAAAGAAACCCTTCTGAGCAGTGAATGGTGTTGATCTTGCAAAGGGAGGGCATGATCACTCTGCCCTGGTGTTCACTCTTCCCCTGGTGCTGCTGCCCTGGATCGAGGGATAGTGCATCCTTCTGGAGTAGATTTCCTACCATAGCAGTAGCAGCTGACTACTCTGACAGGTGGAGCTGCTGCTCCATTGCTGCCCGGAAATGATGTGCCAGGTGCACAGGTGTAGTAAAACTCTGTCAGGCAAGGAGTCTCCCCCTGTGTGTTCTGCTTGAATAAACAGAGATTAATAGATTCATAGATTCTAGGGCTGGAAGGGACATCGAGAGGTCATCGAGTCCAGTCCCCTGGCCTCATGGCAGGGCCAAATACCATCTAGACCATCCCTGATAGACATTTATCTAACCTACTCTTAAATATCTCCAAAGATGGAGATTCCACAACCTCCCTAGGCAGTTTATTCCAGTGTTTAACCACCCTGACAGTAAGGAACTTTTTCCTAATGTCCAACCTAAATCTCCCTTGCTGTAGTTTAAGCCCATTGCTTCTTCTTCTATTCGTAGAGGCTAAGATGAAAAATTGTTCTCCCTTCTCCTTATGACACCCTTTTAGATACCTGAAAACTGCTGTCATGTCCCCTCTCAGTCTTCTCTTTTCCAAACTAAACAAACCCAGTTCTTTCAGTCTTCCTTCAGAGGTCATGTTCTCAAGACCTTTAATCATTCTCTTTGCTCTTCTCTGGACTCTCTCCAATTTCTCCACATCTTTCTTGAGATGCGGTGCCCACAACTGGACACAATATTCCAGTTGAGGCCTAACCAGCGCAAAGTAGAGCAGAAGAATGACTTCTCGTGTCTTGCTCACACCTGTTAATGCATCCCAGAATCATGTTTGCTTTTTTTGCAACAGCATCACACTGTTGACTCATATTTAGCTTGTGGTCCACTATAACCCCTAGATCCCTTTCTGCCGTACTCCTTCCTAGACAGTCTCTTCCCATTCTGTATGTGTGAAACTGATTGTTCCTTCCTAAGTGGAGCATGTTGCATTTGTCTTTATTAAACTTCATCCTGTTTACCTCAGACAATTTCTCCAATTTGTCCAGATCATTTTGAATTATGACCCTATCCTCCAAAGCAGTTGCAATCCCTCCCAGTTTGGTATCATCTGCAAACTTAATAAGCGTACTTTTTATGCCAATATCTAAGTCATTGACGAAGATATTGAACAGAGCCGGTCCCAAAACAGACCCCTGCAGAATCCCACTTGTTATAGCAGTGGAAACGTTCTGTTTCTATCTAAGCCTCAATATATCACTCAACTCAATATATGACTCAACACTGAGCAGTTTCAAGTGGGTCAGTATGTTCAGTTTCCATCAGCTGCCCTATGCTTCCTTCTTCTCTACTGCCCTCCATACCACAAGCCAAGCTTAGTGACCTTTCTGTGCTGCTACTTTTCTGCACTTTTCTCCTAGCTATTTGCCCCCAATGTGGCTATAAGTAGGTCCAGTTGTGTCTAAATCTGTGGAAGAATAGTGGAATGTACACCTTCACTTGCTCTGAGGTGAAGAGAGTGTGTGGGGCATGTACTGAAAACAAAAGGGTGGGTTAGGAACTGGTACCACCGGCACTGAACAGAGATGGGGTGGAGGGAAAGATGAGAGAAGATGATGTGTAATTTACATGATAAAGCTAAACATTTTCTAATCTTATTTTTATTTAAAGTAGTTTTATTTTTGATGAATAGCTTCCTGTTAGCATTTTAAAAGTGTGTTTGAAAAAAACCTTTGCCATCTCCCCATATATTTTTCTGTGGGTTTATTTATGTATCTACTGATTGCTAAAAAAAGAAAAATCCCTCCCTCAAGCTGGCATACAGCCATCCACTTGATACTGGACTGAGACTACCCACCCATTTCTGATAGGCCCCTCCTGGTATCAATTCTCAGTCATCTTGGCTATATTTGAACTGCTGACCTATAAGAAAAGGGTTCTGTAAATTATTACTAGAGCCCTATCAAATTCATGGCCATGAAAAACATGTAATGGACCGTGAAATTTGGTCTCCCCTCATGAAATCTAGTGTTTTTTTGTGTGCTTTTACCCTACACTATACAGATTTCACAGGGGGAGAACAGCCTTTCTCAAATTGGGAGTCCTGACCCAAAAGGGAATTGCAGGGGGGTTGCCAGGTTTTTTTTTGTGGGGGGAGAGGGGGGTCACAGTATTGCCACCCTTACTTCTACACTGCCTTCAGAGCTGGGCAGCCTGGAGGAGGTCCCAGCTCTGCAGGCAGCAGAGCAGAAGAAAGGATGGCATAGTATGGTTTTGCCACCCTTACTTCTGCACTGGCAGCAGCTCCACCTTCAGAGTTGAGCTCCTGGCCAGCAGCCACCGCTCTCCAGCTGCCCAGCTCTGAAGGCAGAGCCGCCACCAATGGCAGCACAGAAATAAGGATAGCAGTACTGCAATCCCCTACAATAACTTTGTGAGCTGCCCACAGCTCCTTTTTGGGTCAGGACCCCTACAGTTACACCATGAAATTTCAGATTTCAATAGCTGAAATCATGAAAGTTAAGATTTTTAAAATCCTATGACTGTGACATTGACCAAAATGGACTGTGAATTTGGTAGGACCCTAATAATTCACCAAACTGTGGCATTTAGATATATACAAATATTGCATGCATGTACATCTTTAAACTAACCATTGCACTGTACTTAGAATAATGTGCTTTCTTGGAATCTTGTTACAATCTTACATGCATGTTTAGGTTTGAGTATTGGGTATAAAACATGCTAAGTATTGTACTCTTTTACAAAGTGCACAGGTGGAGCATTATTTTTCCACATTGACATTTTATATGCATGTTTTTTGCGGTCACTTAATCTTAGTTACATTTTGTTGTTGCAACACCAAGCAGCTGAGTTATTAATCACAAAGCTGCTTCCCTCCTCCCCCCATTTAAAAAAACAAAACTGTCCATAAGCGCTGTCCCCACAACCCTGGGTGCTGAGATTCACAAGGAGGAGCGCGCATTTCACACGTAAATCTTCTCATTCTGCCCTCTCTGTGCTCCAAGGGTGTGGGATTCCTCCTCCCGCCAGGCGCAGCCAGCCAGGCCCCTCACATCCAGCACGGCTAGGATCCTATTCAACTGGACTCTGGGCTCCTCCGGACTCTGAGCGCCTAGCCAGAGCCTCACCGAGCGGCGACTGCCCCGTTGGGCGGGTGCCTAGCTGGGTCGGGAGAGCGGGGGTGGAGGAGGAGGGAGGCTGGACATGGAACCGTATCAGGGAGAGTGAAACCCTCCGACCTTATTCTGAGCCCCCCAAACCCAGTTGGCTCCACAGAGACGCTGAACATCTCTGCCGCCCCCTCCCCTCGGCTGGTGGGTGGCGGTGGTTGGTTCCCCAGGAGGCGGTGCCCTGGTTGGGAAGAAGTGTGATTTACTCTCCGGAGAGGCGGGGCCAGCTGTCCCCGTGGCTCCGTCATCCCCAGGGAAACCGGACGCCGCTGCCTTGCAATTTATTGCAGCTGAGGCTGCGGTAGGAACAATCTAACTAGTGCCCTGGGTGCTTGTCAGGGCCCACAGGCCGGGCAGTGAGGTAGCCGCGGGCGAACTGCAAATACAGGGCAGGGGAGGAAGGAAACTTTAGAGAAGCGACTGCGCCGTCCGGTAGCTGAGGGGATTTGTAAGACGGGCCGAGCTGGGGCTGTAGAGGGAACTGAACTGCAAACCACCCGGGCTAACCAGAGCTGGTGCATTTGCAAGGGGACACCAAGTGGTATCTGCTGTGCGGGCGGGAGTTTGAAGACGAGGGCCACGTTATTCCCCGAGCAGCAACTTGTGCGAGAGTCCGTTTGCGCGTCAGCGGCTCCCACCAGCCCTTCCAATTCTGGGGCTGGAGATGGAGGAGGAAGAGGCTGCGCAGAAAGAAAGTTTCACCGAGGAGGAGAGGGTCCGGTTTGTGGGGCACCGTCTGGCACTTTTGCTGAACTTTCAAGCAGAGAAATGGAGCAAATATCTTGAAAATGAGGAGAACCAGAAAACCCTGGCGGAGTTTTTGGATAAAACCGAAGCAGCTTTCTTGCTGTTTTGCTCCCCTCGGGCAGGAACGTTAACAGCTATGCAGAAGGTAAGGTGCTCAAGTGTGAATTACAAATACGGTACCCATTGGGCTTCGGGATGCCGCAAATATATTTGCTGGTGTTTTGTAGCACAGAGATCTTAAGACATGCCGTGAAAGCACGATCCCACTGCTTGGCCCTTTCAGGGTTAGGACTTACGGATGAATGGAGTCAAGCCTCTTTAATATTAGTAGAGATGGGCAAAATTGGGGATAAATTGGGAGCAGAGTTTAATTTTATCTGAACCGCCATCACCGACAATGTTTAGACCTTTCTGGTTTTGTCCCCACTGCAATGATTCTAAGGGGGAAATAAGAGGAAATTTATGAACAAATTTTATTGAGAATGATTTCAGTTTAATCTTTAGTATAGACATCCTAGCATTAATGCACTCTGTAGAAACTACTTCAGTCAGCCATTCCTTTCCACCTCTCTGGTAGTCTTATCCCTTTTCTTAAGAGTCTTCCTTTTAAAGTAGTGATATTCAGACTGAGGCTTGGGAGGAGCAAGTGGCTTTTTAAAGTGTCTGCTGTGGTAATTGGCATCACATGATTAAAACACTGATTTAATTATTAACCAATCAGGATCTTTTACTGTGTTAAGTTATCAGCTTGTACTATTAAATTTACTTGCTGTGAGAATGCTTATATATTTATATATAGTATTGTAGTAAATGAAACAATGAATTCACAATACTGTGGCTCTGGGTAATGTTCGTTGCTAATTTGGTTCCTGAATCACTCAGATCTGAGGATCACTGCATTTAAAATGTGATTTGGTTAAGGTAGGATCAGATTGAGACAGACATGCCCTTACACTTGTGAGTACACAAATAGATTCATTTAATCAATTGGATTACTCATGGGAGTAACTGCTCATCAGTGTGACAATGGGGGCCCAGTCTGGTCCATAGTGATGGAGAGGACTCATCCCTCTAGACTATTAGCATATCCTGTTTGGGTTAAATCCTGGCTCCACTGAACTCAATGGCAGTTTTGCCATTGACTTCAGTGAGGCCAAAACGTCACCTACAGAATGTAATAGCTAACAAACTTACTGGTTTTAGCTAGGAGTGCAAGTAACTGAGAGTACTTAATATTATATATGTATGTTCCTTAGTTAATGCCTCAATTTCTAAAGATATCAGTGCACTTAGTTAAAATACCCACTGCACATCTACATCACTGGAGATTAAAAAAATAATAATTTGTCCTTGAATTGTCTTGATCATTGGCTATCAGCTGCCAGAAACTTATTAGTAACATTATAATGCAAGTAACTCCTCTAAGACAGTTTCTACCACCAGAATTGGGTCTCCAGGGGAATAAAAGGAGTTACTTTGCTCAGTATACTATCCAGTTTCCTTAAATTAATTAATTAAAAAAAAAAGTCTCGCCTGTAGCCCTCTTTCCCCATATTTCTTGACCCTTGGAGTACTATTTTGCTATCGCTTATGTCCCTTGCCAAAGAATCAAACAGAAAATCTAACTTCATTATATCAAACCAACGGGTCAAGAGTGCACACAATAATGGGTGCTCCAAGCCACACTGCCTGATGGGGCCATTCCATGGCCACCCTGTGCCACTTAATTATAGTAAATGTCATTAGTTTGTCTTAAAATATCTTCACAATACTGCCTTGAATGTGTGACATAATCCAGGAAAAGGAGCACCTTTGTGGCTTTGTATTTTAAAAACAGTTCATAGGACAATTTTATAAAGCCTGGCTCTGGTCAAAGTCTCTTGTGGCAAACTGGATCTAAGTTCTGCTGCAAGCCCAGCTACTTTCTGTGGCAGACTGAAAAATATATGGTCGCTTAAACTGAGATTTTTAATTTAATTAAATATGAATATAAATAATACAGTCAATACGCTAGCTCTGTCTTTCTGTGTATTTAAATTCAATTTATTTTACGCTATCCCCACATTTTCAGTTATTGTGCAGATTTTGTACTGGCAACACATAGGTCTGTAGCATTGTTGAAATGTCAGGGGTAAAGCTGTGAAAGTTTTGGCAGCTGTTTAGGAATCTCTTGGATCTTTGATTTCAGGCTGTCTGCAGACCCTGGAAGATGACAATGTATCAGTTACTGCACTCTGTGCAGTTTCTTTTGCAACAAGGAAGTCGTGTGTGTGTGTGTGTGTGTGTGTTTTTGTTGAAAGTTTAAATTCTGGAGCACATTCTGAACAAGGGTGGAATAAATGGCAAATTCCATAGCTCTTAAATGATGGAATACATCCACCTCAAAGAAACGTAAAATTGAAAGTTTAGGGCCAGATTATTGTGCATCTAACACTTTCATGAAGAGAGAGATGGTTTTGGAAAGAGTTAATTTATTGTTGGATGTGAATTAATAATTAGGCTAATCTGCTGTCAGAAACATTCATTTAGCTTGTATTGAGTGGAAGTTATGGGCGTACATCAAGGGATAGAATTTGGCCCTATATATCATCTGAACGTACTTTACAGACATCATGTATGGGATTCATTTCACCCACCCTCAAGATGCAAGCATACTGTTGTCTGAAAATGTGGCCATAGTTCTCTATTAGTATAGTATAAAATGGGGTTTTTGGTTGTTTTTTAGGGATTTTTTTTTTTTTTTTAACTGGCGCCTATTTGCAAAAGATCAACCACAGGCAGGTGAAAAACCAGACCTCAAAGCAAGTCCAAGGTCTGAGTACAGATTTTTGGACACTCACACAGCACAAGGATTCTGAAAAGGTGCTTCAGAGTCCCAGGCTGCTCTACTACCAGCTATTTTTGTACTGGTGTGCCCTGGTCCCTCCACTCAGTCCCGACAGGCCTAACCAGGACCTCAATATTGTATCAGAGTGGTAGCCAATATTCAGTATTGTATGTCACCTAATAGGCAGCTATTGGTGTTTATTCTCTAACTACTTTGTACTGTAAAGATCATATTCTTGTAGAACCGATAACCTATGATTCTGTTGTTTTAGATACCCAGTGATATAACACACAAATTAGTTTGCGTTATGAAGACCACAGAACGCATTGGAACAGACAATTACAAAAAAGAGCTGGTATTTGAAGAGTTGTCTGCAACGCCACTTGAGCATACAGTTGATTTCATAGAAGAGGTATTTATAACTAAATATTTGTGATAAACCTTAAAATTTGAGTCTTGCATTTATTATAATTTCCAACAGATAGTGGACAGCAGAAAAATAATGCTTACACTGGTAAAAGGAAAAAAAAATACAATAAAACTGCAGCTACTCTGTTGCCTAGACATGTCACAAAAGGATTGGTAGTGGAGGCATTGTAATATATGTTGTATTATTATTTAATATTTATTGTAACTGAAGTGATTTCATCATCTGAATTGTTGTGAAGCTTGAAGCACACACTGAACATTTTGTATAACCTGCTTGTAATAGGTTAAGTGCTTGCTTGATTCTGTTCAGGCATCTAGAACTCGTTTTCAGCAGCCTAGATTTTGTGAGGGACATTGTACAGTACTCCTCTTGTCCAAAAGATGTCAGCATGAAAGATAGGTTAGGAGTCAGTTCTCCTGTGGTTGATTATTATCTCTCATTCAGGAATATTGAAATAGCAGATGTTAGTTACATGCGAAAAGTTAAGAGTATATGCAGTCATTACTCCAGGTCAGAACTATGTGAATTTTAATAATTAAAAATAGCTTTCACAGTCACATGAGCAAAAAATTTTTTGCATCTGATGAATCTGTAACTATTTCACAGGAGGGGCAGAGGCGCTGGAACAATTTGTATGGTGGGGTTGCTGACAGCCATTGAACCAAACTCTAAACCCTGTATATGATGGAAACCACTTCAAATCGGGGGCAGAAGGTGCGGCAGCCCCCCCAGCACCCTTAGTTCCAGCAACTGTGAGGAAGAGCGTATAGGATCAATGAGGAGGGGTATTTAAAAAGTTTTCCTCACTAATAGGAGTTCAGTTCCAGTAGATCTCAGCCAAAATTTTACTCCACTTTTGGAGAACCTTCCTCTGAAATGTAAATCATAAGATAAATATATATGCAAAGTTTTAAAATCTTGTCACTTTTAAGAAAGAGAATAATATAAGCAAAAAGGAGGAATATGAAAACAAGTAACTGGATGAGATAAGTTGCGTAGCATCAAACAGACATCAGAAATCATTCATTTGGTATACATGTAATTTCTGTTACATAGATACATAGTCATGTTATTCAAAACACTTCACTTTTGTTTTTACAGCCTGTGTTGGTAGGCTCTCAGGATCAAATTCAATGCTGATAGAGGTAGTGCAACACGTTTGACATCAGCGCTTACAACAGGGTTGAATTTGGCTCTGAGTTTTAAAGTTGCATTTGGAATCTTATGGTTGGAAGGAAAAAAAAAAGTTTATTATAAATGTAAACGCTTCATCCCCCAGATGGCCAGGTATCACTTCTTTATGTTTAGGTCTATAGCAAGACCACTATCTCCTTTTTAAAATTATATTTAAAATATTTCATATGTTATTTGCTGCTTCTCCTGGCACTCAGTTAACATGCTCACATGTGGTCAAATTCTGGTCTGAGTTACAGTGCTATAAATCCACTGAATTAAATCAAGTTACTTTGGATTTACACCACTGTTACTCAAGACAGAATTTGGCCCTTAGTAAGAAAATAACTCAGTCAGAATACAAAAACTTAAAATTCCTGGTAAACATTAGAAAAACAGGACTTTGGGAATTTAAATATGAAAATGATCACAGTAGAAATGAGTATATTTATTAATACTTCTCCAAAAATATTCCCTTTGCATGATTCTTTTTCAATGTAATAAATATAATTTAATTTTCAAATTCTTTGATTAATTAGGAATATAATCAAATGTATTTCAGTAAAGTGAAAAATATGTGCAATTAAGATGTAGAAATCCAAAAATAATTAAAAATATATATATAGTGATAGATGCAGAGACTAGATGGGCACTGTAGATTCTCACTATGTTGGCCAGTGACTTTGTTGACCTTGAATTGGTCATTATTTTGGGGTAGCCATCTTATTTGGGAGGAAGTTATTGTCTTGGGGCCAGTGGAAACAAGCTGGTTAAGAGCAAAAGAGGTAATAGAACTTCAGCAAACTTACACTGGAAAGATAAAGGATGAAATTCTGGCCTCATTGAAGTCAGTAGGAGAACTCCCATTGACTTCAGTGAGGCAGGGTTTCACACATTTCATTGGGAATCCATTTTTTTATAGAGGCTGGCAAAGTGAAGTGATGGTGTGTGGTTTTTTTGTTTTTTGTTTTTTTTTTTAGTTCATGGAGTGAGGGCCCCAAACTGTAATGAAAAGAAGAGGTTTGCTGCTGATGAGGTCAAGGATACATTCACTACATGGATGTCTTAATTCCAAATTCTACATTGACTTGGGAGCCTATTCTCCTTTGTGAAAGCTGATGTATTTGGTTTGGCTATGCATTCAATTTGTTCAAATGTATTTTAGTATTAAAAATTAATTACCTTTTTCCTGGTTTGTTGCTATAGAGGATGTACAGCAACAAACACACATTTGGAATTTAGTTGTAACAAATCATACTGATAGTGCTACTCTACCTGTTTACCTGACTAATACATTCTGCAGAAATCAACTGAGAATTTCACAACAATAGTACTTCTTCAAATATTTGATTTAAAGATCTTGTGTAACCTGAGACAACTCATGTGTTGCTGATTATCTACATTAGAGGGCATGTCAAAGACTTGAGCAAACACTGAAAACAAAAATGCAGTTAAACCTTTTAAAAAGTAGTAAAAGGATGGATGGATGAAAACTGGAAGGTCAGACGTTTTAAAAGCAACTTCATTATGTCTGTTTAGTATATAAACAAGGAATTCTTAATGAAATTTTATGTTCTCATTTAAAAAGTTGTTCACAATATGCAATAAAATTTCATACCACAGGGGAGTATTCAACAAAAATAAGAAAATGAAAAATCAAACAGCTTGCTCCTTTTCACTTTCCGTTCTAAACAAAATCAAGCCATAGCAGTTTTCGTAAATATGGAAAGGTTAGAGTAGCCTTCTTAATAAAGTCTAACTCTGACTCATCCTTCATATCCCTTTTAACACTAATCTGTTCCAAGGTACAATCCTTTGAAGACAAAGATGTTCAAATTCTGAGAAGGATCATCAGCTATGCTGGGAGTGGGTGCCAGAGTCCTGTAACCATATGCTGAGGCTTAAAAAGGAATTCTCAAGGGAGATTAGTGTCAAGAGAGCTGCAGGGAGGCTCTTCTGTGAGAGAACCATGCTGATGGGTCACGAGGGCCAGCCAGGAAGGAGGACTGGGGAGATCTGCTCCTGAAAGAAGAAGCAGCTTTGAACTCAGGGATTGGGATACGGACCCTGAACTTCAGAAAAGCAGACTTTGACTCCCTCAGGGAACTGATGGGCAGGATCCCTTGGGAGGCTAATATGAGGGGGAAAAGGAGTCCAGGAGAGCTGGCTGTATTTTAAAGAAGGCTTACTGAAGGCACAGGTACAAACCATCCCAATGTGTAGAAAGAACAACAAATATTGCAGGTGACCAGCTTGGCTTAACAGAGAAATTTTCAGTGAGCTTAAACACACAAAGGAAGCTTACAAGAAGTGGAAACTTGGACAAATGACTAGGGAGGAGTATAAAAATGTTGCTCGAGCATGCAGGGATATAATCAGGAAGACCAAAGGACAATTGGAGTTGTAGTTAACAAGGGATATGAAGGGTAAGAAGAAGGGTTTGTACAGGTATGTTAGGAACAAGAAAAAAGTCAGGGAAAGTGTGGGACACTTACTGAATGTGGGAGGCAACCTAGAGACAGATGATGTGGAAGAAGCTGGAGTACTCAATGCTTATTTTGCCTTGGTTTTCACAGACAAGGTCAGCTCCCAGACTGCTGCACTGGGCAGCACAGTATGGGGGTGGGGTGGGGAGGTGAGCAGCCCTCAATGCTGAAAGAACAGGTTAAGGACTATTTAGAAAAGCTGGACATGCACAAGTCTATGGGGCCGGATCTAATGAATCCGAGAGTGCTGACGGAGTGGGCTGATGTGATTGCAGAGACATTGGCCATTATCTCTGAAAACTCATGGTGATCGGGCGTGGTTCCAGACGATTGGGAAAAAGGCAAATATAGTGCCCATCTTTAAAAAAGGGAAGAAGTCCCACAGTATTCTTGCCAGCAAGTTAAAGTATGGATTGGATGAATGGACTATAAGGTGGTGTCATGAACATACAGCTAAGGGTAGCCTAAAATCCCTCCTTTACCGCTAAAGGGTTAAGAAGCTCAAATAACCTGGTTGGCACCTGACCAAAAGGACCAATAAGAGGAGAAGATACTTTCAAATCTGTGGGTGAAGGTTTTTGCTTTATGCTCTGTGTGGTGGTCTCTCTGAGACAGAGAGAGACCAAGCAAGTAATCCAGCTCCTACTGAAATGATACATCTAATATTACAGAAAGAGTAAGGAAATGCGTTAGATTATCTTTTGTTTTAGCTTGTGAATTTTTCCTATGCTAAGAGGGAGGTTTATTCCTGTTATTTTGTAACTTTAAAGTTTTGCCTTGAGGGGAATCATCTTTTTAAAATCTTATTACCCTGTAAATTACCTTCCATCCTGATTTTACAGAGGTACTTCTTTTACTTTAATAAAATTCTGTTTTTTAAGAATCTGATTGGGTTTTTAGTGTCTTAAAAACCCAAAGGGTCTGGTCTGTGGTCACCTTGGTTACCTATTTGGTTAGTATATTATTCTCAATCCTCCCTAGGAAAGGGGGTGAAGGGACTTGGTGGGGGGATATTTTGGGGTAATAAGAACCCCAAGTGGTCCTTTTCCTGAATCTTTGTCTAACTCATTTGTTGGTGACAGTGATACCATCCCAGGGCAAGGAATTTGTGCTTTGGGGAAGTTTTTAACCTAAGATGGTGGAATATAAGCTTAGGGGGTCTTTCATGCAGGTCCCCAGATTTGAACCCCAGAGTCCAGAGTGGGGAGGGAACCCTGACAGATGGATAGAAAGCTGGCTAGATTGTCAGGCTCAGTGGGTAGTGATCAACGTCTCGATGTCTAGTTGGCAGCCAGTATCAAGCAGTGTGTCTCTGGGGCTAGTTTTGTTCAACATCTTAATTAATTATCTGGGTGGTGGGATGTATTGCACCCGCACAAGTTTGCGGATGACACTAAGCTGCAGGGAGAGGTAGATATGCTGGAGAGTAGGAATACGGTCCAGGGTTACCTAGACAAATTGGAGGACTGGGACAAAAGAAATCTGATGAGTCCTGCACTTAAGATGGAAGAATCCCATGCACTGCTACAGGCTGGGGACTGACCGGCTCAGCGGCAATTCTGCAAAAAAGGACCTAGGGTTTACAGTGGACGAGAAGCTGGATATCTATCAACAGTGAGCCCTTGTTGCCAAAAAGGCTAATGGTATATTGGGCTGCATGGCACTGTAACTAGGTTGCATCCATTTAGTGTCGTAGCAAAATCCCAGAGACCAGACAATTCTGGTGCTTGTAGTTTGCCAGTTGCTAATCTGTGGTTGGAAAAGGATGTAGCAACTCTATCTGATCAGCATGATACCCTAGCCAGGGCACAAGGAGAGCATGAAGGTGATTTAATTGTGTTAGTTACTGACAGTTTGACGACTTGTAGCAAGAAGGAAAAGATTCCTGAACTTGTGTGTTGCAAAGGAAAAGAGAATGCTTCTAACCTTGTATCTAGTAAGTCTATGAGGTTGCCTGAAAGAGGATTGTGTAGGAATCTGCCTGATGGGCCAGAGGTAATTCTGGATGTAAGAGAGACCCACAAAGAGTCTGTTGTTGCTCATGAAAGTGTTCATTTAGAACAAGCCCTAGGTGAAGAAGGTAAGGGCAGAATTTCTGTGATTGTAGGGGGAGGGGAATTGCTGCTTAGAGAAGCTCCTGGGGAAAGAACCCTCTTGATAATCTGTGCAAGCAGTTTACTGCAACTGAAGGGTGTGAAAGTGATTTAATCAAGAAAGTTTCAGTTCCTAACAGCCAGAAATTTTCTGTTGTGAATGGATCCATTGACTTTTTCCTTTTGAAAGATCCAGTGTGGATAGCTTAAAGAAGGTCTCAGATGGAGTAAGAGCTGTTAAGAAAGTTGAGCGGCCCTATGACCAAGTGGCTGTGTATGACCACGGAAGGTTGTTGAAAGAGGAATGTCTCCATTCTGATTCTTTAAGTGAGCAGTCTATGCTTCAGGGTCTGAGGACAGACTTGGTTACTGGTGTTTCAGAGCAGAATAGTTTTATGGCTGAATGCTTCAGGATGCAGGGGAGATCAAGCAAACTCTCACTCTCAGACTCTTTGGATTTGTGTGGTATCTCTGTAAGACAGAGTCAAGCCTTGGAATTGGTAGCAGCTGAAAATCTAAAAGCTAGTGTCTGTGTTGATGCTAATTACCTGGCTGTCAGGGAGGCCTGGTCTACACTACGTGTTTAAACCGAATTTAGCAGCGTTAAACTGATTTAACTCTGCACCCACCCACACAACAAGGCCCTTAATATCGATATAAAGGGCTCTTTAAACCAGTTTCTGTGCTCCTCCCTGACGATAGGAGTAGCGCTGAAATCGGCATTGCCATGTCGGATTAAGTTAGTGTGCAGCAAATCGACGTATTGGCCTCGGCGGTATCCTGCAGTGCACAATTGTGACTGCTCTGGAAAGCAATCTGAACTCGAATGCACTGGCCAGGTAGACAGGAAAAACTCCACAAACTTTTGAATTGCATTTCCTGTTTACCTAGCGTGGAGCTCTGATCAGCACGGGTGACGATGCAGTCCAATCAAAAAGAGCTCCAGCATGGACCGTATGGGAGATACTGGATCTGATCGCTGTATGGGAGACAAATCTGTTCTATCAGAGCTCCGTTACGAAGACAAAATGCAAAGCATTTGAAAAATATCTCCAGGCTATAATACAGAGTCCACAGCACAGTGCTGTGTGACAAACGTAACGGAAAGCCAAAGAATCAAATGACGCTCATGGAGGGAGGGAGAAGGGAGGGGGACTGAGGACTCCATCTGTCCCACAGTCCCCGAAAAGTATTTGCATTCTTGGCTGAGCTCCCAGTGCCTGTAGGGTTAAACACATTGTCCGGGGTGGTTCAGGGTATATCTCGTCAATTTACGCCCCCCCCCCACCACCAGTGAAAGAAAAGGGAAAAAAATCATTTCTTGACTTTTTTCAATGTTGCCCTATGTCTACTGCATGCTGCGTGGGACGCGGGTGCTGCGACTAGGAACAGCAGCATCCTCTCCTCCCTCCTCTCCCTGGTGGCAGGCGGTACAGTACAAAAGGACTGATAGCTGTCCTCGTCATCAACCATGAGTGCTCCTGGCTGTCCTCAGGTGAGGTCGGCCGGGGGCGCCTAGGTAAAAATAGGAATGACTCCGGTCATTCCAGCGGGTGGTACAGACGGTTGGTAACGTCTCATCATAGCAACTGGGGCTGAGTTCCATCAGCCCCCCCTTTCATGTCTGAAGAAAGATTCTGTACTGCCTGGACTATCATAGCAGCTGGAGGCTGCCTCCCCTCATTTTATCTCACTAAATACTCACTGTTTCTATTCCTCGTTCTTATTACTTTATCAAACAAATGGGGGACACTGCACGGTAGCCCAAGAGGTTGGGAGAGAGGGAAGCAATGGGTGGGGTTGTTGGAGGGGCCCCCGTGAATGGGATGCAGCTTATCATTCTGCGGATCGACATGGAGCGGCTGTGCTCTCTGGTTCTCTGATACACTGGTTCTAGATACATGCCCCATATTCAGGCAAGGATTGACTCTATTTTAGAAATAAAAATAAAGAGGAGGAATGACCCGGGAGTCCCCCCCCCCCCAATTCCTATTTCTTGTCTTTGGCTCCCTGGCTGACCTCAGCGAAGGCCAGCCAGGAGCAACCATGACAAAGAGACAGGTACAGAATGACTGATAACCGTCATCTCATCGCACTCTTACAATGGCACAGCAGACAGTACAGAATTGACTGATAACCGTCTCTGCTACCTGGCAAAGGCAAATGATGCGGCTCTGTAGCCTGCAGACTCGCGTCTGTCAGCAGCGTCCATTAACAACCAATGGTGACAGCTGACAAAGGCAAAAAGGGCTCCTGATGGCCATGCTATGGCGTCATCCAGGGGCAAATCCAGGGAAAAAGGGCGGGAAATGATTGTCTGCCGTTGCTTTCACGGAGGAAGGATTGAGTGACGACATTTACCCAGAATCACCCGCGACACTGTTTTTGCATTGGGATCTCAACCCAGAATTCCAATGGGCGGGGCAGACTGTGGGAACTATGGGATAGCTACCCACAGTGCAACGCTCCGGAAATCGACGCTAGCCTCGGTACATGGATGCACACCGCTGAATTTTTGTGCTTTGCGTGGCCGCGTGCACTCGACTTTATACAATCTGTTTTACAAAACTGGTTTATGTAAAATCAGAATAATCCTGTTGTGTAGACATACCCAGAAAACAAAGACTTGCTAATAGCTGTTAGCAAAGAGAGCCCACCCCATCAGCCAGTGAATTCTGTTAAGCAAGAGAAATCAGGGTCTGATCCTTCAGGACAAGGAGGAAAGAGAGAACTTAACCTGTGGCTTCCCTTTGCAAAATTAACCCTAAAATGCCCAAACTCCAATGGTATTGGGCCAAATACATGTGACATGACAAACATGATTGTAGATGGGCACTTGCAATAAATTTGTTTTTATTGCTAATGGTGATTTTTTTGTAACTAATGTGTTGCTATTACCAAGAACTGTAAGAATGTACAATGTGCCTAATCTTTTGGAAAATCCCTTGAACGTGTTGAAAGAAATACATGAGAACACACTTTATGTTAAAACGCCTTGCTATATTGATATTTCACAGTTAATGCCTGTAAACAGTATTGGAACTTTTCACTGGGGAAAAGACATTCCAGACCTAATGTGCTGTATGAAAAGGGAAACTGAGGCACACTACCATATTGCTTTCATGGCTAAATGCCAAGATTCCTGTACTATGAACAACATTAATATCTACATTGATTTGGTGTTAATTGGGTTCCAAACATTTGCCAAAGCTTGTATGGATAAAGTAGCTGTGTTCTTTAGCTCTTGGCAAGATCACATGAGACATACAGAAACCATGCTGCAAGAGCAGATCCAATCCACTATTGTTCTAACCAAGTTTTATCTTGAGGTTTGTAAAGAGATTCAATCATGTTATTGAACATGACTTTGATAAACCATTTCTGTTATACACTGGTATGGCTTTTAACCCAACACTAGCTGGAGTGAGACAGGCCCAAGGATGGGGAGCTCTTGAGATGCAGTCAGTGAGGTTTGTGTCATCCCTTCCTGCATCAATTTTGCTTTGCGGGTGTGACGTTATTGATATAGTCTGGGACCATATAGAACATGGTTGCAACCAAGGTGCTGTAGTGTCACCAAATCTTATGTAAAGGGGGTCATATAAGGTGTCTAAGACCAGGTTATGGGTTGCTGGTTATGATTATGCTGTCTGTATGTCTGTATCATTTTGTAGTTGAAGTTATGAGTATTGGCTCTGCACTGTCTGTATTTCAAATTTGTGCTGTGCTTCTGGGTGATATCTCAGACAAGTTGGTGTTAACCCTGCCTAGCCTGATTGATGGCCCATTAAGGACCATCAGCTATACAACTGACCCCTTGAGAGAAGACAGATATGCCTTGTAACTCAGCAAAGTATGCAGGAACTTGCCCATGTGACTCCAGACTCCATTTTGCTGTAATTTTCCACTGTAAGAACAAAAAGGTGTTCTTACACCTGGAAAAGACTATAAAAGGCCGATGCCTCATCTCCATCTTGTCTTCAATCTTGCTTCTTACCTCTGGAGGGACTTTGCTACAAATGGAAGCTCTACACAAAGGACTGAATGACCCATCCCAGCTGGGGGTGTACTCCAGAGACTTGATTTGAACCTGCAGTTTATTCTATCACCGCTACAAGCCTGAACCAAGAGCTTTGCTGTTATTGTATGTAATTGATTCCATTTAACCAATTCTAATTTTCATCTATATCTTTTTCCTTTTATGGATAAATCTTTAGATTTTAGATTATTAAGGATTGGCAAGCGTGATTTGTGGGTAAGATCTGATATGTATATTGACCTGGGTCTGGGGCTTGATTCTTTGGGATTGAGAGAACCTTTTTCTTTTTTATTAGGGTGTTGGTTTTCATAACCATTCATCCCCAGGACGAGTGGCACTGGTGGTGATACTGAGAAACTGGAATGTCTAAGGGAATTGCTTGTGTGACTTGTGGTTAGCCAGTGGGGTGAGACCAAAGTCCTCTTTGGCTGGCTGGTTTGGTTTGCCTTAGAGGTGGAAAAACCCCAGCCTTGGGCTGTAATTGCCCAGTTTTAAGCAATTTGTCCTGAATTGGCACTCTCAGTTGGGTCTTGCCAGCACTGCATTATTACACTCTCTTCTACCATATAACAAAATAAATGAGACCTCAATGTCCTATCACTGTGGAGTATCAAAGCAAAATACTTGTTTACCAGAGCTTGCCTCTCCTACTTCATGAGTGCCAGAGCCGTAGCCCTGGGACTGGCTAGACCCCTCTGAAGTTGTTGCATGTCCCACATCCTCCTTCAACTCCGCTTCCTTATCCAGCACTTTTGTCCTGCGGGTTGACTCCACTGGCTGCTGCCTCCAGTCGTCCTGAAGTGTCCACGGGGCTCTTGGTGGTGGTGGGGTCACTGCCAAGGATGGGGTGCAGCTCCTCATGGAAGTGGCATGTTTTTGACACTGCACCAGAGTGGTGCTTGCCCTCCCGGGCCTTCTGGTACACTTGCCTCAGCTCCTTGATCTTATGGCACTGCTGCATGCCCCTTTCATGTCCCTTCTCCTGCATGCCATGAGCCATCTGGCTATAGATACCAAAGTTCCTACAACTTGAGCGAAGTTGTGACTGCACAGCCTCCTATCCCCCAGACCCAGCAGATCCAACAGCTATGGTGTACTCCATGTGGGAGCGCATCTGTTGTGGAAAGCTGGCATGGTCAGCTGGGAAGATGCTGTGTGAACAATCCACACTGAGGAAACAGGGAGGGGAATTTACAAAAATCCCTGGGCCTTTAAACTGGGAAGAGGTGTATGCCTGAGTACCTGTAGGGCAGCAGAGTTCAAACTGCTGACCAGAGCAGTCATGATGGGCATTGTGGGACGCTTCCAGGAGGCCAATTAGGGCAATATAAGCAAGTGCACTGTCTACACTGACACCCTGTCACTCTAACTACCTCGCAAAAAGCTCTTGTCATTCATCCACATGGTTTTATTTTGTCAGCGTAGCAGGGGAGTTAAGTCTGCAGGCGGACCATTTTTTGTGTACACCTTCACTGTTTTGTTGATGAAAGCTGACTTTTGTCAACAAAACTGTGTAGTGTAGACAAGATCTAAGAGAGATGGGACCTGAAGCTCGAAACCAACGATAAATGGAAAGCCCTAAGAGAAGGAGGGTCTTGAGCCTGGAAGAGCCAGGGGAATGTTATTTATTTTGTAAAGATTTAACAAAGTAGATCCCAAGTGGAAGAATGCTAGTTAATAAACACAAACACACCCACTCCTGGGTGCATGAGAGCCCTGAAGTTTCAAGGAAGCTGTGTAGTTGTAGAAACTGTACCTTACCTGGCTTATCTTTTCACCCACAAGGGAAGCTCACTGTTGTGCAGAAGCAGTTGGAACTGCATCACAGAATAAAGAGGATCTTTTTCTTTTCACTTTTCTCTTCTCTGGTTTTTTAATTCTTTTTATTAACAGATCCATTCTTTGATAACAGAAATCGTATAAAACTTGTTTTAAACTTAAATAGAGAGAAACTTAGTATATATACAATTAATAATTGGCCTTGTTGAAGGGGTTTCTCCCGTCCTTAGTTTAAAAACTTTCTTTGAATACTATCAGGTTTGATGATGGGTGACAGTCCTCTTTTAGTGAACTCCAAGAAGTTCCACCAGATTTCTAAGTAGTTATTGTTTTAAGAGGATCTCTTTCACACAGCTGGGGACCACAATGATTACTGAACAACAAAGAGGGGACTGAGGTGCAGTGATTGCAGTGCCATTTTGTGGGGTGGCATGCTCTGGGTATGCTTTGTGCCACATCCTCTCTTAACATACACTTTACCATGATGCCTGTAGAACACTACAGAACAACTGACAGTAGAAAGGGAGGTGAGGAGCTCAGGCCACTGTCGATATATTCATCTGTCTCTAATACAACAACTAGAATCAAGGTTTATAACTACAAATTTTGCACTCAGTCTATGCAAAAACATGATTATACTGTATCACTGTTTTCCCTGTCCTTCACCCTTCATTTCACCTCCCTGTTGTGCCTTGTTTTAAACAAATGCCCCTAATCCTACAAGGAGTCCTGCACAGGTAGAAGTCTGTGGGGCTCTGTATGAGCTGTTTGTAGCATTTGAGCCTAAGATGGTGAGCTCATTGTTTTATGGCTGTACAATATTGAGCCTAATAGGGGCCTTAACCTGACTGGGATCTATGTGCACTAATGTAATAAAAACAATCCTAAAAAAGGTCCCTATGTGACATTAGTATGCAGATTTAATTTACTTATTTGTGGATTAGACTTGATTCATAAAGCACTTAAGCAGGAACTATGTTCTACCCACATTTGGCAAAGTGCTTAAGCACATGCCTAATTGTAAACTTCAGTGAGCAATAATCATATGCTTAAAGTTAAGCATGTGCTTAAGTGCTTCAAAAGTACAGTGATATGCACTATAGAAAATGTAGCTAGGAGTTAGGAAATGTTTTATTTATATGAAGGAATTAAAGGATTAGGAATTAAATGTTTTGAATATGCATTATTCAGACACAGACAAAACTAAACATTTGCCCTAATGGAAAAAAATAATTTTACAAAGGCTTATTATAGGTATTTTTACTCAGAGAGATTACTCTAAATATAAAGTTGAACCTGACAAGAAAATTTAATTATACTTAGGGATTACTCATTATTTGTTTGTCTATTAAACCCAGACACTTGGGGACCGGGATGTTGATGATAATTTTGTGCCCTCTGATGGGAAAGGTTGGATGCAGAGACCTGGCTATTTATTTCTCTCCCTCTTTTTTTTTTCCCTATTTTTTATGGGGAAAAGGTGGAGGAGAAATAACAAAAGTAGTATAGTTCATGGTTTCTGAAAAAGAACCTCAATGTTGGGCTCAGTTGATTTGGGGGGAGTGTAAATACATATTGATATTCTTTTTGTGCACAACACAATTGGGATAGGTTTGAACACATGTACATCAACAAGAAAAGTATATATTAAAAATCAAAAAGTTGACTTTGGTTTAAGTAATCATTTGTTTCTGACATATGCTTTAGTTTAGTTTTGGTGTGTGTGCGTTGTTCCACTCAGGATTTAAAGAAGCAGTATGTTGTGAAGTACCACTGAAAAACTTTAAACATTTAACTCATTTGTAACCCTTCTTTCCCTGCTCTGACTCCAGGTTTTAGTACCTGTTCTTTCCAATAAGAAAAACCATGGATCCTGGCCACATTTTGTTTCACAAGATATGGAACGTCATGTGGAAATTTTGAAAAATAAGGTGCATGTTATGAAGGGAATGATGTCAGGAAGAACCCTTCTTCCCATTCCAACAGTTGCAGCAAAGGCTGACTTGCATCAGATGTGCACTGAAAATAAGTAAGAAACGCAACACATATAATACAACTAAGAGCCACTGCACCTAATGATCTTTCAGCCACAGAAATTTAAACTGATATTAGTTGCATTAGTGAAATAAACTTATCAGTAAATGTTAACAGTATCCCTTATGATATTGAATTTGGAACACTTTGGTTATAATATCACTCCGATGAACATTTTAAAGAGTGTCCCAAATTATGTTGCCTCAAAATGCCAACAGAGATTTTTACAAAATAACTAAATTAAACATGGAAATTGCTCTCGGCATATGAGAGGCTACGTAGAATGTATCCTCAAGGGCTTGGTTTCTAGCGGTGGCTAGTTAACTGCAAGAGCAAGGCAAAAGTTGTTTGTGTATTCACCAGAATCTCTATGTGAAATTATAGTCTCATAGTATGAAATATGGCTAGTTATTTTTTGGATTAAAGTTTTGAATGTACTGCCAATAGCTACTACTTCCTTTCTGTGGCTCAGATGCAGCAGAGTGCTTGCATACAAGCTTAACTTCAATCACATGAGTAATCTTATTGCCTTCAGTGGAACAATTCAAGTGCTTTAAAAGTTAAGCAGGTGCTTAAGTGTTCTGCTGGACTGCAGCCTGTTCTCTCGCTCCCCTTCCATGTTCCCCTCTCTCTTTTCCACTTACCATATATTTCTCTTTCACTCTTAGTGCTCTTCATTCAACGTGACCTCAGCGGCTGTTTCAATGGGAGCAGCAGTGATTGGTTGAATGTTCTAATTTGCAGGGCTAGTGTCATGCACAAGGATTAAGAGGAGTTTAATTTTAAGACTGCTTTTCATGGAATTATGTATATATAGTGAGGACAGTAACAGTAAAATACTACTTGAGGGAAGGAAAAATATTTAAATAGTGATATAATCCCTGAGAAGAATTATTGCATAACAAATGTAATTTTTGTATCCCTTGGGCAATATTTTACAATGCTACTGTTTGAAATACTAGATGCTATTTGTTTTATTATGCTCAATTGTTATTATATAAAAGTACAAGTGTTTGTTTTAAAGGGATATGTGTGCTACATTGCTCAGGTTATTTCTTTTATTTCTAAGAACTCAATGTATCACAATATGTGCACTGATTTATTCTCTAATATTTAGTAGCCATAAGGCTAAATTATTTTAGACCACCTGCTGCTGTTCCAACCAGAGTTAAGAAAATAGAAAAATGCTATACAATGGTGCCTTTTGTCATCATTTACCTGAATCTTTCTGATGTTAATTGGAGGGACTGAAATATGGGACCAGATTCTCAGCTGGTTTAAAATAATAGAGCTCCACTGCAGTCAATTAAGCTATGACCGTTTACACCAGCAGAGGGTCTGCCCTGATCTATCATTATATTTAGACATGGTGGTTGTTTTAAATTCTGGAAGATGTATATTTAGACATCCAGGAAAGTCCGACCTTTTTGATATCATCCTTTGAGCAACTAGTGGTCATTGCGGTTTCAATAAACAGTATTAAATCACCATAAATTTACATGGCAATGACACATTCCAGCCCCAAAGAGCTTACAGTTTAAATAAGACGAACACATGACAAGAGTTCAGGACAGGTTGTCTGCACAGATTATTGATAAGGGATTGCTCAGAAGGGTAGGATTTATTCTTATTGTTGTAATGTGTGGGGCCTCAATCAGGATCGAAGCCCCTCTGTGCTAGGTGGAGAGAAAAGAGAAAGCACTTGGTGACTGAGGAACAGGGAGTGTTCCAGCAGCATGATGTAAGCATGAAGTCCCAAATGGGAAAATGAGCTGCAGAGTGGAATAAGGTGAAAGGACTGGGAAGGAGAATGGAGAGAAATTAGATTTAAATTTGAGGTTGCAGGGCAAGATTATGTAGAGCCTTGCATGTGAGGACCATCTTCTTGAATTTAATGTATTAAGAGATAGCAAGACAACAGGAGCAGTGTGGTGTGAGAAGGGCAGTGGGAGAAGATGATGACTTCATGCAGGCATTTTAGACATAGAAGAGGACAGGAGAGGTGAAAGCCAGGGGTCCCAGACAGAAAGGAGAGAGTTTGGGCTTATCTACACACAAACCTGCACTGAAATAATTAAATTTGTTTAAATTCACAACTCTTGTTAATACTGGCTTTTTAACTCCTTAAATGACATTGAAGTAAACACTTACATTTTTTAATGAAGAATATCCATACACAGACTTGCACTGAAACAACAAAAGCTGTGAATTTTTAAACTAATTTAGTTATTTCTGTACAAGATCATATGTAGACCTGCTGATATCTCATAGTCAGAGATAGACGCACACCCTAATATTCTGTAAATATAATTTAGTTCAGCTTTGCTTGCACCCTTCCTTATCTTTGTGGGCCCTGAACTGTATATTATAGCAAACAAACTAACAGGCTGAAAAGTGACTAGAAAGAGTGCACGTTAGGAAATGTTTAAGAATAATCATAGGAAGTGAATTTTGAACTTATAAATGTTGAATACTTGGACTGGAAACCTGAGTATAACTTATAATCATCCAGTCAAGAAATGGGAACAGTATCATGTGACTTGGGACCAGTAAACTAAACAACAAAACTTGGATTTTGAATACTGAACTCTCACAAACCAAGAATTGTTCATGGGGAGTATTTGGCCAATATCTTTGAACAGTGTATAGATCTGAGGAAAATTTGTAATCTGTTTACTGACGGTAAACTCTTTTATTCTTTCCTCATAAATCAATCCTTTTGGCTAGCTGATCATTTAGTTGTAGTGGTTTGAATTTTTCTTTCTGCTAATGTGTTGGCCAGCACTGGACTCAGTATTCTAGGTATTCACACTAAAGTGTTCATGATAAAGTGTAAAGAGAAGGATAAGGACACCTATTGCTACACCACTGCCCTGGAACACCACCTGTAATTCAGCAAAAACACTGATAATTTTTTTTCTTTTTTCAGACAATATCCATATGCTAGGACCATGCTGCATGCAATTGAATCTATGGTTATTAAATGGTCGCATCAGATACGTGACATATTAAAAAGGGATTCTGTTCAACCTCTTCTACAAGGCCTCCATTCAGATCCCCAAACTGAGCTCAACTTCTGGAAGACAAGAAAAGATAATTTGTTGTGCATATATGATCAAGTACGTATTTGCAGATATTCAGCAGAATTTGAGGGCTTCTCTCAACGGTTGTCTTATTTTTGCATGCAAATTGAGCCACTGGTTTCCGTGTTTCAAATAACCTGCATAGAAAAAGGGCACAGCTGAAGACCTGGATTTCTGATTTATCTGGCCCCATAGATATGTCCAAACAAAATGGAGTTAAGGATGGGTGATGCTGTAAATAACAGGAAGTGATAGTTGGTGATGAAGGACTACGTGGCAGTGGGGAACTGTCTGGATCCCTTAATTGTTCATTTCTAAATTATCTAACGTGTGTGTGTTGTCAAGAAAGAATTTTTTGTGGTGGTTAGCCAGACTCCACTGAAACACATCTTCAAACTAAATTCACTAAATGAGCTTTTTTGTTTAGGAATTACCCTGTTTATTTGGTTGGTTTTTTTAAAAAAATGATCAACAGAAGTTTAGAACAGGTGGTTGTGTAAGATCTGGAGGAGGGGAAATGCATTCCAGCATTTTCTTGCCCCGAGTCCGCTGCATCCCTCTCTGTCTTCCCCTGTTCCCTTTTATGTCCTGCCTCCCCCCAGATCAACTTCCTCCATGCTCTTTGAAAATAATAAAAAATAAAAAATTGGGAGGAGGTGGCATAGGTGGTGGTGGTGGGGGGGGGGCAGACGCAACTTTCTGAACCCACAGCTTGTTTTAGCCAATCCTTTGAAAAACAAACAAACAAAACTTAGTTATTTATAATTTTGCATCAACCCTTCTTACTAGGAAAAAAACTTTAATAAATGTGCTTTATCTCCCTTTGATTTGTTCCCCATCCCTCCAATTCATGTTTAGCCTTTCCTCTACTCTGTATCTTTCTGAGGTACTCTTACTATGCCTCTTTGAGTCTATATCTTTGCACTCTCTCCACCCAGAACAATACCACCAAAAGAAATATATGACTAGGCATTTTCCCTCACAGGTCCAGTAAAATAAAATTGGAGTTCCTAGGCAAGCCATTTTAGAAACATATGAAGAGCCATAAAATAATAAGGAAAACTTTCAAAACTTGAATAACAAAGAAAAAAAAATATCAAGGTTGAACCCGTGCAGGGGATTTAACTACACATGTTCCATTAATTTTAAGATGCGTATGGCTAACTTCCCTGTGCCAATTTGAAAATCTCAATCCAGAGCTTTAGAAAACTTTTACTATGTCTCTCCCCCAGAAAATGCTACATAAGGGGAAAGATTTATTTCTGAAGAAATTTGGGCTTGAAAATCAGGCTTATAATGGGAAAGTACCTTCAACCTTAGCTATGGAATGGAGGCTGCTGCTTCAAAATACTGGCTTGTTAAAATAGATATTACAAGTCCTCCAGCTGTGTTTTTTGTTAAAACTTTGTGCAGCTATTAAAATTATTTACATTTTAAATATGAAATATTGTTTGGAGGTGGAAAACAGATGTTACCATCCTCTTTTTAATTCTGTATTTTCACTACCCTGGTTATTAGCAGTGCTCCAGTATAAATTGGATAAACATAAGCATAGAGAGCCTGACCCATTACCCACTGAAGTCAATGGGAGTTTTTTCATTGGGCCTGATCCAACATCCATGGAAATCAATGTGCATATACAGTACTTGAGATATTTTTTTTTTTTTTTTAAATACTTTGTGTGAAGTCCTGTCTCCATTGAAGTTGGCAGTAAAACTTTTGATTTCACTCTCTATATCCAAGTAGGCAACATACTCCATTTTGTGACAGAAATGTTCTTAAATTTAATTTGGTCTTTACTGAAAATTTTTGTTTGTTTATGATTCTAGCTTCAGTCTCCTGTTGTTCAAAAAATGGTTACGATCTTAAAAGCCAAAGAGAGCAGCTATTATCCTACTTCTCAGAGCATTCTGAAGGATGTAGAAGATGGTAAGGGTAGCTTGAATTAAATTTATATTTTGTCTGCCTTTATATGTTTGTGTTATAGAATAATCTATAATACTGTTTGCAATAACACTATATTTATGCCACTGCTAAGCTGTATCTGTTCCGGAGGAGCATGTGCACATTAAATCAAACCACTTTATATTTAGACTTTGCTCATTATTTACTTTTGTAAAGTTTATGTGGATACTTTTCTTTCCATAAAAATCAGGGAGAGAGATAGCACTAATTAAATAAATTTGTGCGTGTGTTTCTAAACATTATTTTGAGTCTTCACATGTACTATATCTGTTGTTATGCAGACTTTATTGCTCATATGAATAACTGTGCACTTAGTATATTAGCTAAATATTAAATATATTAAATATTTATTACTAAATATATTAGTTTGTATTTTATATACATCAAATGAAGTTTCAATGAAATAATAAAAATGCCTTTTACTCTTATAGTGCCATTTATCTTATGAGTTGTTAGCTTAGTAAGCAATAATATTTAGCTGTTACATAATACTTCTCATTAGTAATTTTCAAAGTGCTTTACAATGGAGGTAAATATTGTTAGCCTCATTTTACAGACAAGAAAATGAGACTCAAGGAGGTGAAGTGACTTGCTCAAGGTCATCCAGCAGCCAAGTGGCTGAGCCGGGATTAGAATCCAGGTCTCGTGAGACCCAGTCCAGTGTGCTCTCCACTAGGTCATACTGTCCCAGTTCAGCCTCACATCCCTGTTAAGCAGGTAAATTATGCCTCCTTTATGGATAGGTCTCCTTCTCTCTCCTATGCAGATGTCAGTGCTTGATGTCCAGGTTCCATAACCAGATAATACCTCCTATATCAGGGGAGGCTATGTGTTGTAAACTGCCATCTAGATGCCACTCTTCTACCTCATGACTAGTTATCTGCTATGCTGCTCTACAGTCACAGTATGGGGAGGAAAGCAGGCTGAACCAATGTATGGTTGCAGCAATTCTGTTTGAGACAGAGAGCAGCCTAGTAAGCCTGGTCTAGGATCTTTGATCACGGGGACAAGGAGACAGGTGCAGTGATGAACTTCTGAATTTACTTAGTGTGTTAGTCTTTCCCATCGATGCTTCCACACTGTAAGGATGTAGTTTTCAGCTCCCTAGTGGTGCTGACTGTCCATGCATGCTAAAGGGCCAGTAGCTTTCTGTCATAAATGGATAGGTAAGGTAAGGGTTAAGTTTCTTTTACCTGAAAAGGGTAACCGAACACCTGACCAGAGGACCAATCAGAGAACTGGATTGTTTAAAGTCAGGGGAGGGAATTTGTATAGTCGGGGTCTTTGTTGTTTTCTTAGCTATGACTTTGTTTTTTACTCTGCTATGAGGAAACAAGTTTCTTGTCTAATTTCTCTGATATTTCTTCTAAACTCTGAGTCCATGGACCGCAAAGTATTGAGCTATGATGGCATTTCGGGTATTTACTGTATGTTACTTTGTTGTGTGGTTTATGGCTATTCGTGTGTAAATTTGCAGACTGTTTCTTCTTAATATATTCTTTAGAGCAAGTGCTGATAGTTGTTTCTTCATGCAAGAATTGTCTTGTTTTTATTTTTCTTTCTTTTTATAAAGTTTTCTTTGTTGAACCTTGTGTAACAGTTCTATTTCCAGGGAGGGCAAAGGTGAAAGCCAGGCTGTGGGCTATTTTCCTATATGGGCAGGGAACGGGACTCGGGAAAGAGACGAGAATTCTCTTTTTTGGTGGTACGTTGTTATCCTCATTCTGGAGCAAGGCGGGGTGGCGAGCCGCTGTGGGTTTTTGCATCTCATTGTCTGAGGAGCAGAAAGTGGTTTCTTGGGGTCACACCGGTTAGCCGTGAGGCAGCTGATAGAGGGGGAGGGGGTTATTTTCCCTGCTTTTAGATCAGGTTGGGAATCTGGGTGTCCCACAGGGAGGTTGGGCGACCACCAGAGGGAGGAAGCGAGGATTCAGGTCCATCGATTCATCCTGATCTGGTGGTCAGCGAGATTCCAAGCTGGTAGTGAGCTTGGGGTTTCAGTAGCCCCCAAACTTTGACGCAAATCCAGGTTTGGGACAGGACCAGACTGGTGGACACTAAAGTCCAGGTCTGGGACTGGACGGCTAGATTACCACACTTTCTTGTCCAGGAGTGTTTGAACTGTTGTAGCAAAGGGATGTCGAGAGCTCAGCCATGGTGTCACACCCCAGACCACAGAAAATGGGATTCCTCTCCTGAAAACAAGCAGACCTTTGAGTTGGCTTAGAGTGTTTGTTCTCTGTCTGAGAAGGAGGCATCAGTCAACCAGAGATGTAGTAGGTGGGTTCATCTGTCTCAGCTCTCCAGGCAGACTTAACAGTAATGGCTTCTTGTTAAAGGTCTGGCAGAGCTGTGTGTACTAGTGCATGCAAATTGAAGGTTTGTGTATAGTTCAAACAGCCACTAATAATAGAAGTGGTTGAATTCAACTCCATGTTGACAAGCAGAGTGTGGTGGCTGTGCCCCCAGATGGCAGAGCAGTATTCTGCTGGAGCAAACAGCAAGGCCGGTACAGATGTATGAAGGACCAAAGGATCTGTGCCCCAGGAGGTTCCTCACAGTTTTCATATCAAGGCAGTACAGGAAGAGAACTTTGTTTTCAGGTGTTGCAGGTAAGGCCAGTATATCAGACTGTGTTGGAGTTTTACTCGCAAGTATGTGACAACTGAATGGAATGGCAATGGCTGTTCTTGGATATGAATCTTCATGGGTTGATTGGCAAGAAGATTGTTTAGATGGAAGGTACTTGCCACTTTCTTGGTTTCACTGAGAATTAGTCTTCATTGCTGGAAGTAAGTTGTCAAAGTATCCATGTCTTGGCTGAGTCCCTTCAATTTGTGGAAGTTGTTTCCAGTGTCAGCAATGTAGATGTCATCAGCATACACATACTTCTTGGCCTGCATTTCAAAAAGGTCATATGTGTACATATTGAACAAAAGGGGAGCCCAAACTGACCCTTGTGGAAGGCCATTTTGGAGACATTAAAGTGTCTGACTTTCTCCCCAACTTGCAGGAGGAAGCTTCAGTTGCTAATCGTACCTTGGATGAACCACATCATCAGCCTACAAGGACTACAGTACAACCTCAGAGTTACGAACACCTCAGGAATGAAGGTTGTTCATAAATTCTGAAATGTTCGTAATTCTGAACAAAACATTATAGTTGTTCTTTCAAAAGTTTACAAGTGAACATTGACTTAATACAGCTTTGGAACTTTACTATGCAGAAGAAAAATACTGCTTTTAACCCATCTTAATTTAAATGAAACAAGTACAGAAACAATTTCCTTATCTTCTCAAATTCTTTTTTTTAAAACTTTCCCTCTTTAGTAGTTTATATTTAACAAAGTACTGTACTGTATTTGCTTTTTGTTTTTTTGTCTCTGCTGCTGCCTGATTGCATACTTCCGGGTCCAAATGTGGTGTGTGGTTGACTGGTTAGTTCATAACTCTGGTGTTCATAACTCTGAGGTTCTACTGTAGCTTGGGAGTCAGCCCAATATGCTGCACAGTTTTGTGGGCAGAGTTTTTTGTGCCATCAGATTGATAAGGACTGCACCGACTTCAGTGGCATGCCATGAAATTTTTAGTAAGACATGCAAGTCTACACTTTCATGCAAGGTGTGACTTCACATGTTCGTTTGCATCCTCCATGTGCATTCAGGAAGCAGATGGAATTGTCCCATGGGCATAGAAGGTCGGGAAGTCATATTCAGGGCTTTCATATTCTTCTGGGGCATCTAATGCATGTGTTCCATACTTAGATAGCATGCCACTGACCAACTTTCTTTCCAGGCTCAAATGCATTTTTTGTATCTTTTAATTAGAAAGAGTAGCTGATCTTGAGTGCATTGTCCGCTCCTAAATCCAGCCTGAACATGAGGCTGCTGAGGTTCAGCTAGATCATTAATCCACATCAAGATTTAGTCTTAATCAATTAATCGATAACACACAGCAGAAAAATTGATCAATAATTCTTTGGGTCTGTCAATGGTTTCCCTTGCTTTGGAACAGCTATGACCTTTGCTGTGTGCCAAGCTTTTGGGATGCTACAGTTCTGGGTACAATTCAGAAATCGAAGCAGCTGGCTACTTCTTTGCGTTATTATCCCTATGGGTTCTCCGTGTCAGGATATGTGTACACCTGTGAACTCTCAATAAGAGTGTTTTCTGCTAGTAGTGTCTGCAGGTACACACGTGTGCCATATGCCTCTTTGTGCTCCAGGGCATATAGGCAGAAACAGACCCACACCACTCCAGTACCTTCTCAACCACTGGTGACTTGAAATGGAGTTCTGATCCACAAAGCCCTGCTCAAACTGAAACAAGAAAAAGCAGTGATAATTATGATAGCATCGGCATGGCTGGGACAGCTGGTGTTCCCTCCCTGATCCAGCTGGTGACGTCTGCCTCTGCGTGTCCTCTAATGACTGACCTAGGAGTCAGACTCCATAATGCTTCCAAATATATCATCCCAGCACCTCAAGGTATGGCTCCTCGATGGTTCTTGGGCCTAGAGCAGACGTGTTCTCCCAAAGTTCAGCTGGTTCTTTTAAATAACAGGAAACCTACCACATATAGGATTTGCCTGCAGAAGTGGAAGCAGTTCAAACACACTATATCTCCTACTAGTTTTTCCCCTGGCATCTATTGTCGACTACATACTAAACCTGAAATCTATGGGACTGTCCCTGAGCTCTGTTAAGATTTATTTAGATGCCATCATGGCATTCCATTCACCAGTTGAGGGTTTGTTGGTCTTCACACATCCTATGGCAACAAGATTCCTTAAGGGCCTCCTTAACCTGTTCCCTTCAGGGTGGGACACTATCGTATCCTAGGACCTCAATTTAGTTCTTAACAGGCTTTAAGAGAATCTCCCTTCAAGCCTGATCACTACTCTATCTGTCCATCAAGACATTTTTCCTTGTGGCAATCACATTGGCCAGAAGTGTAGGGGAACTGAGAGTCCTCAGGGCTGATCCACTGTATATAGTGTTGTATCTGGACAAAGCCGCATTGTATCCCCATGCTCACTTCCTCGCTAAAGTCTCATCAGAGTTCCACATCAATCAGGACATTCAACTGCCATTATTTTATCCCAAGCCCTATTTGTGCAGAGAAGAGACCAGTCTGTACACAGGATGTAAGACAAGCCATGGCTTTCTACCTTCACCATACTCAGCCTTTGTTTGGAGGATGAGGGGTCACTCAGTGTTCTGTCAGAGACTATCTAACTGCATATTGGAGTGTATTTTGGCATGCCACAGGTCCTCTGGAATGCACCCCCTCGCCCCCAGAGTCACTACTCATTCCACAAAGGCTCATTCTAAATATGTTGCCCTCCTTAGGAAGGTACCCACCAATGATGTTTTCAAGGCAGCCGCCTGGTTCTCCATTCATACATTTTCACAGCATTATGCCTTACTCCGTGCCTCCAGGGTGGATGCAGTCTCTCGTCCCCTAGCGTCCCTCCTCTACTTGCGTTACATTGATGACATCTTCATCATATAGACCCATGGGAAGGATGCCCTTGAAGAATTCCACCTGGATTTCAACAATTTCCACCCCACCATCAACCTCAGCCTGGACCAGTCCACACCAGAGATCCTCTTCCTGGACACGATAGTGCAAATAAGTGATAGCCACATAAACACCACCCTATACCGGAAACCCACTGACCGTTATACTTGCCTACGTGCCTCCAGATACCATCCAGGACACATCACATGATCCATTGTCTACAGCCAAGCCCTAAGATACAACCGAATTTGCTCCAATCCCTCAGACAGAGAAACACCTACAAGATTCAACCATTCTTAAAACTACAATACCCACCTGGGGAAGTGAGGAAATAGATTGACAGATCGAGATGGGTACCCAGAAGTTACTTACTACAGGACAGGCCCAACAAGGAAAATAACAGAACACCACTGGCCATCATGTACAGCCCCCAGCTAAAACCTCTCCAGCACATCATCATCATCAATGATCTACAATCTATCCTGGAAAATGATTCCTCACTCTCACAGACTTTGGGAGGCAGGGTAGTCCTCGATTACAGACAACTCCCCAACCTGAAGCAAATACTCACCAGCAACTACTCCCACACCACAGAAACACTAACCCAGAAACATTCCCTGCAACAAACCTCATTGCCTACTCTGTCCCCGTATCTACTCTAGGGACACCATTAGAGGATCCAACTACATGATCCAACTACATGATCCAACACCATCAGGCACTCATTCATCTTCACATCTACTAATGTGATATATGCCATCATGTGCCAGCAATGCCCCTCTGTCATGTACAGTGGCCAAACTGGACAGTCTCTACGTAAAAGAATAAAATGGACACACATCAGATATCAGGAATGGTAACATACAAAAGCTAGTAGGAGAACACTTCAATCTACCTGGACATTCAATAACAGATTTAAAAAGTAATCATCCTTCAACAAAAAAGCTTCAAAAACAGACTTCAAAGAGAAACTGCAGAGCTACAATTCATTTGGAAATTTAATATCAATAATTTGAGCTTGAATAGGGACTGGGAATGGCTGGCTCACTACAAAAGCAATTTTCCGCTCTTGGTATTGACACCTTCTCATCAATTATTGGGAGTGAACCACATCTACGCTGACTGAATTGGCCTTGTCAACACTGGTTCTCCACTTGTAAGGTAACTCCCTACTCATCATGTCAGTATATTTATGCCTGCATCTGTAATTTTCACTCCATGCATCTGAAGAAGTGGGGTTTTTTACCCGTGAAAGCTTATGCCCAAATAAATGTGTTAGTCTTTAAGGTGCCACCAGACTTCTAGTTGTTTTTGTGGATACAGACTAACGTGGCTACCTCTCTGATACTTGGCAGTCTTTGAAACTGTTCTAAACTCTGTAGTGGATCCACTTCCTCGGCACCCTTCTCCACATAGAATCATAGAATGTCAGGGTTGGAAGGGACCTCAGGAGGTCATCTAGTCCAACCCTCTGCTCAAAGCAGGACCAATCCCCAACTAAATCATCCCAGCCAGGCCTTCGTCAAGCCTGACCTTAAAAACCTCTAAGGAAGGAGATTCCACTACCTCCCTAGGTAACCCATTCCAGAGCTTCACCACCCTCCTAGTGAAAAAGTTTTTCCTAATATCCAACCTAAACTTCCCCCACTGCAACTTGAGACCATCACATTAAGGAACTGCTTGGGAATCTGCTCATGTGGAGCACCCATTGGAGCAATAACTCAAAGGACTGGTTACTTAACTTGCATTGTAACTGAAGTTCCTTAAGATGTTTTGTCCGTATGGGTGCTCCACTATTTGCTTTCCTTTCCCCTTTGCTTTGAAGTTTTACCATGTTCTGAGTCTGGGAAGGAACAGGAGTAGTGTGGATCTGCTCCTCACTATATGCCCTCATATTGGAGCACAAGCAGGGATATGGAGCAGGCTTGGACCCACGGCCATGATTAGCAGAAAAAATCTCAGCTTGAGTGTGCACAGGAGTGTGCATGTCCTCATGTGGAGCACCCATAACGACAAAACATCTTGAAGAACTCCAGTTACTGTACAATGTGTGACAGGGTCAGGCCAGATGGCTACAGAAGAGTGCCGGAAGCAAGGTATATTAGCCTCAGGATAAGCAAGTCCCTCTTCCCCTGGTAACTGAGCAGGGGTTGCTCCAGGTTAGTTAGGACACCTGGAGCCAATTAAAAACTTACTGTAATGGGTTAAAAGCCTTCCCCCCCCCCCGCAACACCCAGCCAGTCAGTGTGGGTGATAGGGGATGTGAGAGTGGAGGCAAGCTGTGGGACAGCTGAGCAGTGCAGAAGCTGACAAGGATCGGGGAGAACCCATAGTTATAGAGATTCAGGAGAAGTCCTACCTTAAACAGGAGCTAAGGACCCTTCCAGGTCCAAAAATGTGAAGAAAAGGACCCTGCCAGAAGGGGAGAGCCTGAGCCGTGCATTTGGTGTGGTGCTGCCACACCCGGAAGGGCTTCACCAAAGACTAAGGGCTCTCCCTCCACCGGCAGGAGGATCAGGAGGAACCTTGCCCAAGCAGAGTGGGGACAATAAGCCAAGGGGTGTGGGGAAGTAACCCAGGGAAGCTAGTAGCTTTCCTGGGAACTGGCAGGGTGAGGCTGCTACCTGTAGGGTCCCTGGGTTGGGGCCTGGAGTAGAGGGCAGGACTGGCCTCCCCTCACCCCCTTTTTCCACTCATTGGATGTCCATCGGGGAGGCCAGAAGCCTTAGTGAAGCAGTGAGCATCTAGCAGGCCCAGAAATGGGAAGGCTGCTTGGAGACAGAATTTCCCTGCCCACTATAAACAGAGGGTGGAAATGCTGAGAGACAAGACGCTATCCTGACCCACCACTAAAAGGGAAGCACAGGACCCACCGAGGTGGAGAAGAAGCCCTGCTACAAATGTAAGTAACCTCTCCTTTTAGTGATTGGTTCAAAATGAGCGACAGATTTGCTATGGATATTATATAGACCAGGAGCCTTGTTAGGCTGCAATTGATGTATTAGTCAAGCTCTTGATCAGTGAAAGGAATCATCAGACTTCTGTCTACATCCTGAGTCTCTATCTCTCACCAACCACCATGTTAACTGTATGGCTGAAAGCTTCGTCTCAGTTCAGAGCACTGCCGTTGGCCACCAGCTGGGATGTGATGGAGTTTGCTGTGATTTGGTATTTCCTCTTGCCCAGACTAGAATCTCAGCTCAGCCTCTTAAGAGTTTGCCAGACTTTGTGACTAGAACGTGAGAAATTCAATTTAAAAATAATTTCTTTCTGTCGTTCTTGCCTGGTTTGATCTAGAAGGTGAAAAAGTCTCTATTTTTATCAAATACCTCCTGTTCATTCTTGGCAGATTTAAATTCCTGATAGGAGTCTGGTTGCATGAGATGATCAGCCAGGAATGAATTGTTGATGAAATTCCAGAGGTATAGATTTCTTTGTAGCATCCAGAATTTTATCACAGAACGCTTGATTGATGGCACTGATGTTGTCTGACACATCTGATTCTGAGTCTTTACTCACAAAAGTTTCAAACTCAGATTGGAACAGATTTCACCTTGCTTTTCAGAAATGCCATCAAAATTTTGGAGGTTGCTTGTAGTTGGAATTTGCATGACCATTTGCATGCCCATGGCTAGTGCTGGGATCAGGAAAACATATTGAGCACTTCATGCTCTGTGTTCAGTTGTAGAAAAGGTGAGTTCAGGAGAAGAATCTGAGGTCCATCTCTAGCTTTGGAAAGTGGGTGGCTGTTTAGGATTGTATAGAAGATGCAGGTCAACTATTGATGTCCACTCCTCTAGCCTTACTCTGTCCACATCATCAAAGTATCCCGAGAGGGGATGATGTGAGTTAAAATCACCACATTAGACTGAAGGTCTTGAGAAGAAGCGCAGGACAGAAGTTGGCCTATTGGCAAATGGGAGTTTGTAGATGTTGACAAGATAATGTTGGTGAAAGACAAGTGTGGACAAATAATTGATGAACAAGCAAACAGCAAGCGCTGGAAATAGTATTTTGAAGAGCTATCCAGTGTACCAAACACTGTAGATGAAATGATCCTGGAGAAGCTTCTCAGCACAAATGAGGGAGAGCAGAAGCTGTAATTTTTAGAAGTAAATATGTTGATAGAAAGTTTGAAAAAGAAATACGCGGCAGACAAAATCACAGAGCTGAGGTAAGCAGGCAAGGAAAACATATAAAGGTAATGAAGGAGCTATTCAACAAGATTTACAAATGAGCAAGTACTGAGTGAAGGCAAGAAAGTGATCATACTGATCTATGAAAAAGGAGAGAAGAGTGAGTGCAAGAACTCAGATGAATCAGCTTATTATGTGCGTTGGTAAAAGCATTCACCAACACTTGCAGAGGCGAATGAAGAGGTATGTGGAAACAGCACTTGCACAGGAGCAGGCCAGATTTAGACTAGGATGAAGTAAAATAGATCAGTTATTTGTGATCAGGCAGATACCAGAGAAGTTTATAGAACATTATCAAATAGGTTACAACAATTTTATAGACTTCAATCAGGCTTTTGATAGCATTTTACGGAAAGGGATATGGCAAGTTATGAGAATGTATGGCATGCCTAACAAATGAATCGAGTGGATAGAAAACATCTACAGCAGGTCAATGAGTGTGGTAAGAGTAGACAAAAAGCTGACGGAATGGTTCAGGATGACTGTAGGACTGAGACAAGGATGGACCCTGATGCCAAATTTGTTCAGCTTGGTACTAGAAGCAATAACGCCTGTAGCACTGAGAGATGAAATGGGAGGAATCATGTTATGTGGTAGGACCCCACAAAACCTTAGATTTGCAGACAATATCAACCTGACTGCATCAGCCAAGGAGGGTTTACAGACACATAACTGTCAACTGGGAAAGCAGAAAATTTGGACTGAAGATCAGCATGGAGAAGACAAAAATTATGGCAAATGGAAGACATGAGAAGAGGTAAAGATCAAACTCGGAGACAAAGAACTAGAACAAAGAAAAATTTATGTACCTTGAAGTATCTAAGGCCACATCTACGCTACGGGATAATATCGAATTAGCTAAAATCGGTTTTATAAAACTGATATTATAAATTTGATTTCATGCGGCCACACTAGGCACAGTAATTCGGCGTTGTGCGTCCATGGTCCGAGGCTAATGTCGATTTCTGAAGCGTTGCATTGTGGGTAGCTCTTCGTAGCTATCCCATAGTTTCCCGCAGTCTCCTCGCCCTCTTGGAATTCTGGGCGTTGAATCATTATTGGTCGCGGGTGGTCTGGGTAAATGTTGTCAGTCATCCTTCCTTCGGGAAAACAATCAGCTGACAATCCTTTAAACGCGCAGTATCGTTTTGTGCCCTTTCTGGATTGCCCTGGCAGACCGCATAGCACAGCAATCACGGAGCCGTTCAGCTTTTTTTTTTTCCGGGCACTAGTTGACTGGATTGCCGCGGACAGAGAGGCGATACTCCAGCGCTACACAGCAGGCATTCACTGCTTTTGCATGATATCAGAGATGGTTTTACCAGTCGTTGCTGTACCGTCTACTCGCCGAGTAAACTGGCAGATAAATGACGGTTATCTCTCCCCCTCTGTACTGTCCGCTGGCTATCATGAGTGCCCTGGCTGAATCGGCACGAGAGGGCGCAAACGCAAAAGCAAATTGGATTGACTCCCTGAGTCAATCCCCTCCCTTATGGTTTCTAAAAATAGAGTCAGTTCCTGCCCAGAATAAGGGCAAGTGTTATAAGGGACCAGTGTACAGAGACACAGCTGCTTCCGTGTGTCAGTTTCAAGGAGGGTGCCCCTGCAACAATTTGCACCCGTTGCCTCCCTTCTCCCCAACCTTCCTGGGCTACCGTGGCAGTGTCCTGCCCATTTGTGTCAGAAGTAAAAAGAAGTGCAGGAATAAAAACACGATAAGTGGACATAAAATGAGGGGGGAAGGCAGCCTCCCAGCTATGACAGTCCAGGCCGGACAATAACCGGTGCGGGGAGGGAGGCCCAGCATTGCTGATGTTATGACAGTCCAGGCAGTACAGAATCTTTTCCTTTTACACATGGAAGGGAGGGGCTGATTGAAGCCTCAGCCCCAGTTGCTATGAGAAAGACAGTTACACGCCGTTATGTACATCTACTGGGATAATGGGAGTCATTCATTTTACCCAGGCACCCCCGGCAGCCTCACCTAAGGCCAGCCAGGAGCACTCATGGGCTGATTGGCGACCGATGGAATATCATCATATTGTACCGTCTACCCACCAGGGAGGTGAGAGGAAGCGGATTACGTCTCTTCACTGTGCAGCATCCGCGTCTACAGCAGCATTCAGTCACACATATAGGTGAACATTGAAGAAGTCAAGAAATGATATTTCTTTCCCTTTTCTTTCACGTGGGGGGGGAGGAGAAACTTGAGGAGCTATTCCTGAACCATGCCAGAACTACTGTGTTTGAACCCTACAGACATTGGGAGCTCAGCAAGAATGCAAATACTTTTTCAGAGACTGCTGTGGACTGTGGATAGCTAGGAACCTCAGTACCCCCTCCCTCCCATGGAGCGTCCAATTTGATTCTTTGGCTTTCCGTTACACTTGTCAATGCAGCGTGTGTACCTGGAAGATTTTTTCAACGCTTTGGCATTTTGTCTTCTGTACGGAGCTCTGTACAACATGATTTGTCTCCCCATAAGTGATCAGATCCAGTATCTCCCGTACGGTCCATGCTGGAGCTCTTTTTGGGATTGGGACGCATCGCCACCGCGTGATGCATCAGAGCTCCACGCTGGGCAAAACAGAAATGTCATTATTCAAAAGTTGCGGGGCTTTTCCTGTTTACCTGCCCGCTGCACCGAGTTCAGATTGCTGTCCAGCGGGTCGTGATGCACTGGGATACCAGCCCGGAGGCCAATAACGTCAATTTTCGTCCAACTAAACGTACCGATAAGTTAATATCGAATTTAAGCCGTCTACTCCTCCGTCGGGAGGAGTAACATAAATACGATTTAAAGAGCCCTTTATATCGATATAAAGGGCGTTGTAGTGTGGACGGGTACAGCGTTAAATCGATTTAACGCTCTTTAAATCGATTTAAACACGTAGTGTAGACCAGGCCTAAGAATGGGAATTGTGAAGATGACATAAGAAGAATTGGACTGCATTCAGAAGACTTCAAGATCTGGAAGGCTAAAGACATTCTTATAAAAACAAAAATCAGCGTTTATGAGATAACTGTCATGCTGATACTGCTGTGCGGGGAGGAATGCTGGAGTATGAGGAAGGCCTATGAATGAAAAGTGACTGCAGACCTGAACTGGCTGAGAGGAATACCGAGAGTTTCAAGACCACAGAAGATAAAAAATGAAGAGAGAAGAAAGTAGCCAGGGCAAGAAATAACATTGTTACAGAAGATTCAAGAAAGACTGCTATGATGGGTTTGGATATATATATCAAGAAAGCACCTGGAAAGGATACCATACATGGCGATACATACCAGAGTGCAAGGAATTAGAAATAGAGGAAGATCAAGGATGTGTTAGATAGATGACACAGTTGAGAATGACAGAACAATAAGGTTTAAAGAAGAACAAAGCTGTGTAGCTTGTGCCAGATAGAAAGTGGTTGATAGACTTCAGTTGGCCCTGTCATCGCTGTTGAGCTGACAGATGCGAATCAAAGAAGAAGAATAAAAGAGTAGGTCCTTCATTTTTATAGCCTGACTTTCTTTAACTTCATTTGTACCTGATGAGACAGGAGTTGCTGGAATACCTTCTCTGATTTAGGATGCCATCCTGTATTGCCTATGATGAAGCTGAGACACAACAGCAAAGCTAGGAATTGATAGTTGAATGTCAGTGGTAGAGTGTGTTCCCTGAAGCAACGTAATGTGCTTCAAGCTATAGGGTTGACTGAAGGAGGATGTCCCTCTTGGCTGCTGAGATTCCTTCAAATATTGAGGTGCAGCATCCTGAGCTAATGTTTGTGACTCTGGTCTGGAAGAGGACCCCATTGGGGGACCACTCCTTTGGGCTGTATTTGTCTGTTTTGCACTTTTTTACAAGAAGAACTTGAGCTCCAAGTTTGCATTTTTATCTACTTTAGCTTCCCTTTTTGCTACTAACATTGAGATGTTGTGTGATGATGGTAGGTTTGTTCCTCTTTTTGCTTTTTATGACTAACAATAGCACTTACATAGGCGCCAATTCCATGGGTGTTCTGGGGCTGGAGCACCCATGGGGAAAAAATGGTGAGTGCTAAGCACCCACTGGCAGCCCCCTATCAGCCTCTCCTTCCTTCCTCAGTGCCTCCTGTGCAGGAGGCTCTGGGGGAAATAGGGAGGAGCAAGGACATGGTGCGCTCAGGGTGGTAGTGGAATGGGGTGGGAAGAGGCGGTGGGTACTTAGGTGGGATGGCGGCAGGGCCTGGGACAGAGCCAGGGGTCGAGCACCTCCTGGCACATTGGAAAGTTGGTGCCTGTGGTGCTTACCTAGAACTGAGTTCCGTTACATACGGTTCTTACCTTTTGGGCGTCTGTGACTAGTGGTGAATATAGTATGACAGCCTTCCTACAGTATTTATTTTAACATTGGAACAAGTGTCAGAGAAAAACTATGTTAAAACAACCAACAGACGACATGCACATCTATCTTACCTGAAGTCTTTTGAGCCCCTGATGGTAACTTAGGCTGGCCTAACCTCTTCCGAAACCTGAGCGGTATGTAGGGTATATCTACTGTTCCGGTTGAAGGTGTAAATTCCAACTTGAGGAGATGTATCCCCACTAGCTTTGTTGAGCTAGCGCAGTGAAAATAGAGTGTAGCTGTGCTGGCATGAGTGATGGGAGGGACAAGCTGCCCTGAGAACATTATAGCATCTTGGATGGGTATGTATTTGGGGCAGCTACACTCTCTTTTGTGGACTGGCTCTATCAGAGCTGGTGTGGGTATGTCTTCTCATGCTGGAATTTACACTTTGAGCATGAAGTGTCAACATGGCATCCTTAGGCTGGCTCCCCTGTACACTTCCCTCATCTCTTAAGAGTCTCTTTTCTAAACTGCTGTAGTCCTTTTGGCCTTCGGTGTGTGCAGGCCTTTTCCTATCATGGCATTGTCTCAAAACATCCTTCAAACGTTTGGGATGAAGTGCCTTACCTTCCTCACAGCCCCTTGTTACATTAACCCAATATATTCATATACCATCCCAATAACTAGGTCAACATTCAGTATTCATACATTATTACAGAGCAGCTCCTACTCCATCACATAGTGTGTCACACAATGGGCTCTACTCTGGTGAAAATATCCTCAGCAGTTGTTATCCCATTGAGGATTTACAGACCTCTGGAATACAAGGTCACAGAGGCCTTTTCCTATGTTAAAGGACTGCTTATGGGACTGCCAAAGCTTGCTCCCTTTTCAAAGATAGTCACAGATCCTGCCAGTTGCGCTCATGGGAATGATGTTGCCATGGCATGTTGTGTCCCTTGATACCTTAATGCAAAGGGAATAGGAAGGGAGACTTCTTTCTTAACTGTCTGACTTTGCTGATAGAGACAGGAACACACAAACACACTGCTCTTTGCCAGTGAGCATGGGTTTGGAAACATGCTGCTTCTCCAGCAAACACAGTTTTTTAAAAGACTACAGGCCTCTGACTTGTCCCTCATGCTGGAATTGCACATACCTATTACTTTAAATGTAGGTCTGCAGTAACTTCTGTGTCATTCCAAGCTGGTTGGCTGAGGCGGGGGAACAAACAGACAGAGAAGAAAGAGTTGTGATGCACAGATCCCTAACTCCCAGCAGTACAACCGGTGAACAGAGAGTTGTCTGAGCCTTGTGCTGCGTGGTCGAGCTTCTGGGTCTTCACCACAGTACTGTCTCATGCCCCAGAAACCTACATATATTTCTCCCTGGGTAAGGACTGTTGTCATTTTATATCTATGGGGAAAAAAATAAAATTGATTAAATTTACAATGTTACACTCTCCGCCGTTGACGCTGATAAGCCTTCTAATTTTTACAGTTATTGCACTGAAAATATTTTCCTTTTAGACTAGAATAATTTTTCATTCCTCAGTGTAAACAAGATGATTTAGAAACAATCATATCTGAGGTTTTATCATTTTCTTTTTACAGCACTTATGGAAGCGCAAGATATTGAATTGTACCTGAGACCACTGAGAAGACACATTCAGTTTCTTCAGGGGACAGAGTTCCCCAAGATCCGTGCTTTAATTCCCCCTTTGTTTCACACCATCTGCCTGATCTGGAGTCACTCCCAGTTTTACAGTGTGCCTGCACGAATAATAGTTCTATTGCAAGAGTTCTGCAATCTGTTCATTGACCAGGTAGCTCAAAATATAAATCATAAACTATATGTACCTAGTAAATAAGGGCCAGCCAATAGATGGTATGCTAATAACAAAAGAATATGAATTTAGCCCGTGTTAGTTAGTTTTTCTAATAAATAGCACAATTAGAAGATTAATCATGTTTCTGCAGAAATCTCAAATTACCATTTCACTGCTAAACCTGCAGCACGGCTAAATAATTAGAACTATCCGTGCTGCCATTTCACAAGTTCTTTGTTAAAAAATGCAATAATCTCTTTGCATAAATAAGAAAAAGTATTCTTCAAAAATCATGCAGTGCTCGGCAAGTTATTTCTTCTGTTGCCAGGCAGATCTAATGTCTCTTTTCTTAGCAGGTATAATCAAAACTATTTGCTTTATCAAATTGCAAACTTGTGATAAGAGCTATTCAAATCAAGAAAATATGGAATTGGCAAGCAAATTGTCAGTGAGTGACTTTGAAATGCTGCATTTTATATACTCCCACAATCAATAAACTCTCCCTGTTTAGCAGGGGAAGTCCGAATAAAGTAACACATACTGAGCCTTTCCCACTTTTTCCTTCCAAACATCTCTCCTAGCCCAACATATCTTAGTGGCGCTAAGACGTGTTCATAGTGGTAGCATTTAAATGTAGCCATTTCTTGAGGTCCAGTATGGCGGACACTGTTCTTCTGGCCAAGCAAACATGGGACTCCCTTCAAAAACAGTCAATAGCATTTGTTAATCCGTCAAAAAAGTCACCTCTGAGAAGCACAAGAGAAACTGACACTCCCTAGCCTACTTCAGAGCATGTGTGCACAGCTGCCACTGCATTCAACTCTCCTGCTGGCCAGGGAATGAAAAATGAAGGAACTGAGGCCAGGTCTACACTACGCGGTAAAATCGATTTTAGATACGCAATTTCAGCTACGAGAATAGCGTAGCTGAAGTCGAATATCTAAAATTGATTTACTCACCCGTCTTCACCGCGCGGGATCGATGTCCGCGGCTCACCATGTCGATTCCGGAACTCCGTTGGGGTTGGTGGAGTTCCGGAATCGATATAAGTGCGCTCAGGGATCGATATATCCCGTCTAGATCAGACGCGATATATCGATCCCCGAGCAATCGATTTTAACGCGCCGATATGGCGCGTAGTCTAGATGTGCCCTGATTCTCCTTCACACTAGACATTACTCCTGATTTATGCCATAAAGACAGAGACTTGTCAGAGTTATTGCTGAACAGGGAGCAGGACCACTAGGAGATAGCTCTGGGAGGACCAAATGTACTATTGCTGCTGTTATATTTGCATTTCATGTTTACAGTGGAATTGCAGTGATGCTTAGCTTTTCTCAGAAAAAAATGGTGTGAGCACCTGTGCCCCAGAAGAAAATATATAGTTATTTTTGTGAATGCAAGATATGGTACCAGCGTGACAGAGGGTAACAACAGTGGTTGCTGTGCCAGTATACAACTGAGCCTTCCCTGTCTATTTTTATTTATAGATTAAGTTTTCAGTGGCCTGTCCCCATTTTGTCATGCCTTCATTTTTCCGTGCTATCTCCTTCCCTGCTACTATGTTTATGCTGGATTCTGGAAGTTTGAGTTACAAAGTTTAAATGTTAATGTTTCCATTGAAGCTTTCCTGAGTGCTCTAGTTTTCCTGTAGTGACTGTTACTACATTTGTCCTTTTTTTATTTTGTATTTACAGAGTAATTAATCTAGTCTTACTATTGCTACCAAAGCTAAAAGCAGAGGCCACAGAAACCACAGTATCTATGAATGCTCCAAACACAGAAGACAGATTCTATTTAAAAAGGAAAACTGTTAGTAGACTAGTGTTAATGATGTACGTGTGGTTCTGTTTTACTTCTTAATTCTGATCTCTGACAGAATGGGCAGCTACACTTAGAACCAGTTAGAAGTGATGCTGACTGACTTGAAAGGAAACCTCAAAGAATATATGGCCACTTCTGTGTTGGCTGCAAAGTTAGGCATGGAGAGTTCTGAAGTTAAACAATGAAAAATAACTAGGGGTGGGAGTATAATGCTTTATCTGTTTATATGAGAGGAGTGGTGAGAGAGTGAGGAAAAATAAAAGCGAGATGGCAGCAGAGCTGGAATTTTCCCAGTCTGTTGTGTAGGTAACTTCTCATTTGAAGTATACTAATTTAATAAATTCAGTTCTTAGATCTGATGTAACAACCATTAATTACAAGTTTGCGTCAAATCTGAATAAGCCTGACCAGGCAAAAATAATAATGCTTTTCTTTTCTATATAGACAGAGAATTTTCATCCAGGGGTGTTGGTTCATCTTTACAGATGTTAACTGCATCATTTTCGCAACACCCCAGTTGTTGTCATCCCCATTTTACTGTTGTGGAAACTGAGTGCCCAAAATGGTACTGAAACTTATGGGTCAGTGGTAGGTCTGTGGATCTGTGTAGGTATCGGATTGCTTTTTGAGAGTGGAACCCAGTCTGCTGTCTAACTGAGAGACCACTCTGTCTCCTGGTACTGTTCTACAGTCTCATCTAGTTTTTATAATACAGGATTGGGTGTCCAGATATCAGGATTATTTCCAAACTCTGTCACTGACTCAATTTGTGATGTTGAGCTGCTTCATTGACCACTCTCTGCTTCAGTTTTATTATCTGTAAAAGAGAGATACTGATACTGGTATACCTCACAGGGAGTTGAGACCTAATTCATTAATGCTTGTGAAGCACTGAAATAATCTGATGGAAGGAGCTATTGAAGTACAAATTATTATTATTTATTAATGTTATTTTATTTATTTATTTATTTTAACAGTATATTTGCTTACACAAAAGGTAGATATTTTTACCATGCACTGATTCTATATTACTCAAGTTAACTGAAAGTCAAAATAGCCTTCTATCTCTGTATTTAAAATGTTTTTATCTAGTCATTTCATGCACTGCTTTAGCCATTAAAGGAGTCAGTAATAATATATTTACTGTGTTATTAATTAATTGTACCATAGCAGTTTTAGTAGAGTAATGCTAATAATTAAATACTTTTTCAGGGGCTTTGAATGTAACCATACACAGTTAAATAAAAGCAAATATATTTATTCTCTTGAGGTTATCTGCCTAGTGAGGCATTGATTAAATTGGTTGTACTGAATGGTTCACCAGAGAAAAGTACTTAATATGAAAATAGACAATGAGGATAAATAGTTATATACAGGAATGCCATCGATAAGAGTTAAACTTAGCTATGCTTTGTTGAAAAAAACAGTAAATTTTGGTTTTGTTTTGTTTTTTTTTTTTTAAAACAGTCTAATGTCATATTTAATACTCAGACAAAACTCTAATTCATTTCAGTGGGGAATTTTGACAATAACTTTAAATGTAATAGAGATCCTACTGGTAAAGGCTTAGTCCAGGTCATTATTGTAATGAGCAAAATAGATCAGCAATCTTTGCATTAGGCTACAATTTTGTTAAATTATTTCTTAGATTCTTTGTGAAATAGAAAGCAATTTCCAAAGAGTTTTTTGCTTTGCAATTTTTCCTGTTAAAGAAAAATTCAACTATAGATAATTACATGATTTACTTTACTTATTTAAAAATATCTATAGCTAGAGAACTACTGTCTTGAAACCTCTGTAATTCTATCCAGAGTCTATATGCAAAGTTATTACAAAAACGATGTTAGAATGCTAAGGTTGCAAAGTCAAACATTCAAAAGTTAGGAAATACTGTATCAGAATTAAGGTTTCTTATGCAACCTTTGTGTGTTTGTGTTATGATACACCCTTTAATTACATGGTCATTAGCTATTTTGTGCACAGTTGAAACTTTGGAATGGAAGAATTCCAGGCTCAATTTAGTCTTCAGGGGAGTATTCTCTAGTGGTTAGACCCTTCTGCTCCCCCCATGCCCAGCCTGTCCCTTTCTCTCTCTGCTCCTGTCTCCCCAGCCTATTCCTGTTCTCCCTTCTCTTATCCTGACCCTGCTGCTCTGCTTCTAACCCCTCTGCATTTGAGTCAGGATACTTCCTCCTTCTTCAAAGGTGAAAGGTTGAGAGAATTTTGCTTCTACCCTATAACAAGGCTCTACTGAGCATGTGCAAATGGCAATTTTCCAAGATTTATAATTTGGTCAGATTTGGCTGCATTTTCAGTGAGAAAACAAAAGACAACTTAGTGACTTCCATTGCCAAATTTCTGATCCCTGCTATAAAGAACAGAAGTGTAGAGCATCTCAATGAATCATTTGTAAGCATTTTTTAACATGAACAAAACAATGTCTTTATTTCACATTTAGAATCGTCAGACTCATTTTTGCAGAACTTGAATAAATGAATAAACATTCAGTCTGAGCCTGATATGGAAAGCTTCACCCTGAGCCTGATATGGAAAGCAATTAAAGTTTTTTGTAAAGTTATTAGTAGCAAGGTCTAATAATGGAAAGTATTGGGCAACACTCATTGGTGGTGCTGCCAGCTCCGCCTATAATAAAACAATTACTGTGGCATAGCTATTTCTGGTTTTCATTTTGAATAGCTAAAGAGTCCATGAATGAGCCCTCTTTTTGAAAAGCTTCAGTAATGTACAAAATATAAAAGTCATACCAGTCTGAGGCTGGCAGTTCTAACAGTGTGTGTAATAAAGATTAGAGAGCTAAGATAGGAATTTATCAATAGACAGAGAAATCTGTCTCTAACATTAAGTAATATTTTCCCCAAGTATTACTGATCTGTTTTTGTTTGTGTTTTTTTCTGCCACTATGAACGAACCACTGCACTGTCACTGTGTATGAAGATAGCATGCCAGGGCTGGCTTGATTCCATGGCTTACATGACAAATTTGACATTTTGAGGACATGATATGCTGCAGCAAAATATTGATTATTTTTTAAACGTGTTTTTGTTTAAATCATCTTAAATGTAACTTGGGAAAATTGACAAGCTAGAAATTTTAGGCCTAACAATTTAAAATTATTAGTATATTAATATATAAATATTATAATTAATTTAAATATTAGCCCTTGCATAGAGAGTAAGAAGTGTCTTTTTGATTGAAGTCATGGCTAGCTTTGATAAGCAGTGACTTTTTTTGGTCTTCCCTTATCTCTCTCTTTTTTTTTTTTTTTTTTTTTTTGAATTCTAGGCTAGATCATACCTCTCACCAGAAGATCTTTTGAAAGGAGAAATTGAAGAAACATTGGAACATGTGCAAACAGCTGAAAATACCTTAAGGAGCTTTAAGAATTTCTTCTTTAGCCACAGAGAAAAGTTGGCAAGTTACTTCACCAATGGCAAGGACTTTAAACCATGGGATTTCCAATCTAATATGGTGTTTGCCAGATTTGATCTATTTCTCAACCGCTTAGTGAAAATTGAGGTATTGTTTACAATTTGCAATTATATTTATCCATTTTCCAAGCAATGTAGATTATCTGAGAATGCCTGAACCACATATGAAGTGCAGGGAACATTGTCCAGGCTTGCTGGAGAAAGGTAGCAATGCCTTGAGTGGTGTGGGGGAGGAATTCAGAAACTGCAGCAAAAAGGTGGATGGGAGTCAGCTTGGCCACACTGACTCATCACCTGAGAATGTAGGGAAAAAAGTTTAAAAGGTGCAAGCCCAGGCATTGGAAGCCCTTTCTCCAGGCAGCAGGCAAGGTAGCACCATCCTTCCTCCCTCCTCTGGAGGTGGCGAATATCAGGTTTGGTCAGGACCTGCTGTTGGCATTGCGCTAGTCACTTCTTTATGGGGGCTTGGAAGGAATTTTTCTCTCACCACCAGATTGGCCTAGGTGGAGTGCCTTCCCCACAGCGGGAAGTGTGAGGCGGATGTCCAGTGCAAGTACTCCATTGGGAAGGCATCCAGGGACCAGATAAATGGCCTGGTAAAAGACTTTAAAAGGAGGTGCTGGTTAAAGGAACGGAATGTGGTGGTGGGGGGGGGGGGTTTCAGGGCTCCTGTGATTGGTATGGCAGGGAGCCAAGCCCTCTTTCTTATACCCCACCTTAACCCTCCTACAAGGGGGGTGGGGGGTTAATGGTAAAGTCCAAGTCATGAGTTGTCTGGGGGATCTTGATAGAAAATGAAGGGGGCTGGTGGAAGTCATGGGTAGTTATTTGAATGAACATGGAGTTGCCTGCTGCACTATACACTTCTATCTGCCAGGTAGTCCCAGACATCTCTAGTAATAAATTTGTGGCCTCGTTAATCCATATCAAGTATCTCCTGTCCTCCTTTCGGTACAGTCGGACAAACAATTTTCTTTTCCTCCTGAAAAGAGTTGGAAGTTTGTGTAATGGGTTCAGTCATAGAGACCCCCCCCGCCCCCCCTTGGGACTGTCACCTGATCTGCTGAAACTACTTCTGAGCCCGGAAGGGAATAGGGACAGAAAAGTAAGCAGAATAAGTGAGAGTGAAGCTCAGAAGAAGCTAGAACTGCATAGGTTGCAAACTGCAAGAAGGAAAGAGAGGTGCACAAAGACATGTATCCTGCAGGTGGAAGTTTGGGTCCTGGTAACTGCTGCGGTGGGAACAGACCCCAAGGACTCTGTAGCTGGAAGCAAGCTCAACCTGAGTGAAAGCCAGGGGAGGGGGGTGGGATTTTTCTGGCCAATGAAGGGTCTGTCATAGCTGGTAGCTGTGAGCCCACAACTGGATCAGGGTCACATTCCCTTTTGGGGGACACAGATGTGTCAGCCTCAGAGGGGAGCCAAAGAGGAAAGTCTAGATGGCAGGTGAAGTGGAACAGGAGGGTCTGGCCTCCTGTTGTAGGGAGGCTTCCCCAGGAGGAGGGTGAAGGATCTGCATCTGAAATACTAGACCCTTCACCTGTGGATCAGGTTTTAAGGGAAGACTGGGGGTCAGATCTCCTGGAGGGGAGAGTCCTCCCAGCTGACCTTTTGGGAATAGAGAGTGGGATGTCCAAGGGGATTTTACCAATCCAAAGCACTCCATTAAAAGATGTTGGTCCTGCTATGCTTGTAAGAAATAAAACTGTCTCTTCAAGGCAGGCGGAAGAAAAACTTTGCATTTGGGAAGCGTCACAAGCAGGTGGGGCCCAACACAAAGAGATTCCAGAGGGAGGGGCCAAGGGCAGGCATGGTTGTAGTGCACCTTTTCCTTGCTGAAACCTCAAACACATGCCTGAATTAAGAGCCTTCTCCAAAAAGGCAGGAGAATCTGTGTTTAAGCACCTACCATGGTACACAAAGGGATTGGAAAATGTAGTAGACACTAGGCAAGCCAGGCTATGTGAACAAAGTCTATCTGTCATAAGACACAAGATTAACAGCCAACTTTTGTTACTTCATCTATTGGTCAAGACAAAGAAGTTAATGCTAATGGTAAACGTTTTAAAAATGTGTAGCATACCTGATTTGTGGAAAAAACTTTTGTACATGCTAGGAATGGTGACAAAACAGTCCCACGAGCATGTTGATTTTCAGCTTATACCTGTAGACAGGCTGGAAGCTTGGCACAGCTGCAAAAGCATAACAGGCTTATGCTGCTGTGTAGAAGGGGAAACTGAGGCACACCGCCTCATGGCATTGGTGGCTAAATGCCAAGACACCTATACTTTAACAGATACTGCATCTGTATTCTGTTAGCAATACTACACCCCAACACGATTTCAGGCACCTGGGGACCCCAAACCTTGCTAGGACACCTGTGAATGACATTGTAGGGTTTAAAGGTATTGCGAGTGTGTGTAACCAGAGACAAACAGGGATTTTACATGTACTGCCTCTGCCATGGTCAATGTCCAAGACTCTGGCAGTAAGTTCAGGAGGAGGGTGTGACTTTGCACTCCATATGTTTTATGGAAATATAAATGTGGATATGATGTAACTGGAATATGCTTCATGCAAAAGGTCTTTTGTAAGGTATCATTACAAAGTGTATGATTTACCGAATGTGTTCATCCTATTTGTTTGCATGCATTATTTCTACGTCTGGAGTCCCAAGACATCAGAGAAAACTGGCTCAGAGGTAGTTTCAACACATCAGTGACAGTCCCAAGGGGGTCTCTGTGACTGAACCCATCACAGTGCGCATTTCTAAATACATTTATCAAACAGTTCCCTTTGTCCCTCTGGGATACAAGACACTTATTTCCTTCATGTGACATCAGAAAACATTAGAAATTAAATTTAATTTGGCACAGACTACAAAGAAGGTGACACTAGGTTCAGCCTTACATTTTATTCAGAGAAGTATGTTTAACTTTCATGTTAACATTTTGTTGTGCATAATAACAAGAAATCAACACATTATACATGAAAGTGTTTGTTTGTATTCCGCTAATTGTTTCTACCTGGATGCTGATGAAATTAAAGCAAATTTTTACAGTTATGTATTTGGATTGGATAATTTTAATTCGTTTCCACTTGGGTTATAATCCTGCGAGTGACTCTCTGTGTGGATGAACTCTGTGTCTATATGGAGTCACTTGGAGAATCTGGACCTTCCTTTTTTACGTCCTGGTTACTCAAGGCGGTGCAGATTTTAACTCCATTTTTGTTTGTTATTTTGGTCAAAATGAATCAAACCAGGCAAAAATGTCTCAAATATGATGGTTTCCATTGTTTTGTGTTAAGACACATAGTTAATTATGTTTTTCAATGATTTAGGATATCTTTGTTATCATGTTGGAATTTCAAAAGCTGGAAAAGCTGGAGTTTGGTGGAGTCAAGGGGAAAACTTTGAGTGAACAAATCTACAGGATGAATGAAGAATTTACAGAAAGCTGTAAAGTTTTCAAGGAGAAAACATACGATCCTTCAGATTACAATAACGTGGTAATGTTACACTTTTCATATTGGTGTTTCTTAATTTTTTTCTTAATAGTAATGAAAAGATTTAATGGTTGTGAAAGTGAAAAATTAATTAGAGCCAGGCAGAGTATAGGTAGGCATTATACAGATTTCCCATGCAACTTCGCTAATGCACCCAGGATCTGACCTCCATCACTTCTTGCTATTTATACTGGTCTTCTCAAGAGCAGTTTTCATAGTGTTTTTCTCCTAGCTGAATTCTTTGGTGGCTTTATGAGGTGCACAAGTGTCAAAAAAAGCATCTATCAGGATCTTTTGAGGATTTGAACATTGGTCTTCAGGGGGGCTCCACCCAGTGCCCATGAAGATGGGACACCCTGAGTCCAGTTCCCCTTCTCCAGTGACTCTTGTTGAACAAAGGATAAAGAGACTGAGGCAGCCCCCCCATCAGTATCTTCCATAGCTAAATGATTAGCGCATTTTTCTGAGACACGTGGGAGAGCCCTGTTCAAATCTTTTCCCCCCGCTCAGGTAGAGAGGGAAATTGAACCTGGTCTCCCACATCCCAGAGGAGTGCTCTAACCACTGGGCTAAAAGTGATAACAGAGGGAAGTGGTATCACCACTGCTACCACTACAAGATTTTTAATGGGACCCAATCCAGTAGGTGGCCTCTGAACACACTAAGTCAGGCCTATTGGTGAGAGAGGCACTGCTCTGCCTGTCTTCCCCTGGTTCCTGGATTACACTGGGGCTTAAAGGGAGGTGGGCATTGGGATGCCTAGAGTGACGTAGCAGTGTACATGCCTAAAGGTAGAAACTTAGGTGCCCAGGGAACTTTTACCCTGAAAACTTACTCACCGAGTGAGCTTAGGCACCTATGGGGTTAAGGGGCAGCAGACTGGGGACTGTGTGGATCTCAGTAGTCTTTATGTAACTTAGTGGATCAGAGCCTTTGTCAGTTTGTTAGATTGTGATTGCATGGTTCTACTCTGACCAAATGGCATTATGAGTTCCCATGTTTCTCTCTCCATGAAGCCAAATCAAGTGGGAAATCCTGGCCTTGTTGAAGTAAATGGAAGTTTTACTAATGACTTCAATAGGGCCAGGATTTCACCACAAGTGTTATCAGTTTACAAGTTAAGAGGTTTTCTAACACCACCCCTGTAAACTCTACTTGCATTCTGAAAGTCAAAATAAGCCTTTTTTTTGTTTCTCTTGTGTCTTCACCAGTAATAAAAATTCTGCATGCCCAAATTATCAGGGCCGTTCTTAGGATTTATGGTGCCCTAGGCGGGATTATTAAGCTGGTGCCCTTGTACCTGTCTTGCTCTTAGCAACACAAACATAAGCTTACACTATTGGAAAACTTGCCACATGCATGTTATTAAAACCAGTTTAACTTAATTAAGCACACTGCAATGCTGATGGACTAGCACTAAAGAGGTAGCAGTACAGAAAAAATTCTGATTTGACAGAATGATGCAAATAATATAATTTTTTTATTTGTCAACATTTTATTGGAAATTTATATGAAGCGGTATTGGAACAAGAATTTGTTTTTAATTAAAAGCAATCTTTCTGGCTTTTTTGGCTGCAAAATCAGTAATAATGTCATTATATGACAAAGACAAAGTGATGTCTTGTTTGATTGCAAGAAGAGCAAGACCAATCAAGTGTTCCTGACTCCTTATAGAGCGGAGATGGTTTTAAATGAGCTTTAGTTTTGAGAAACTCCATTCTCCTGATGCTACTGTTACAGGAATTGTCAGTAGAATTCGAGTGGCAATGTACACATTAGGATATATGTCAATAAGTTTGCTAGTATGAGTAAACTGTACAATGTCCATCATCGATTTTGCACGTGGCAACATTGATGACAGTGTACTCAATTCTTCATACAGTTCATGTCCATTTAAATCAAAATGATCGCCGTGCTTCAGGAGGTTCCTAGGTCAGGGGTCCCCAACGCGGGGCCCTGAGAATACCATGGCGCCAGCGGGGCCTTCAGTGCACCCGCGTGTACTGGCCGGCAGACGGCATCCGCCGAAATGCCACCGAAATTTGGCGGCATTTCGGCAGCAATGCCTCTGGATGACGCCGCTTACCGCCGACAAGCATCATCATCTGGAGGCGTCGCCGCTGAAATGCCACCAATTTCAGCGCTTTTTGGCGGATGCTCGTCCACTGCCACGGTCATCATCTGGTGCCCTCTAGATGAAAAAGGTTGGGATCACTGCTCTAGGTTCTTGCACTTTGTCATTAGTTGCTTTGTTTTCCTATTTCATTGAATTTAGTCCGGCTCAGCCACTGCCAGCTGAGTGAATGGAACCCTAGCCGACAGCAGGTTGAGTGGCTCAGCGGGGTCTCAGCCGCGGACCTGCTCAGCTGCCCGCCAGCCTGGGGTTCCTTGGGTGTCCCCAGGCCAGCAGTGGGTGCTGAGTGGGGGCCGGTGGCTGGACCCCGGGTGGCATGGGACAGCAGCCGGAACCCAGAGCAGCGCCGGGCTAAGCACTCAGCCACTGCTGCATGCCATCAAAAATAGCTCGCTTGCTACTTTGGCATATGTGCCATAGGTTGCCGACCCCTGCCTATACATTAGTAAGGAGATGAGCATATTACAGTCATTTAGAGGGCTCTATTTAGCAGTAACAGGGCTATAGGAAAAGTCAGTCAACATTTTTGTTTCTCTGATGAAACTGGCCCATTCCCTTCCCCATACCAAACTTGTCACAAATAATTATCAACAATCTTATTTTCTGTTTTTGGCTAAGATATTGATTTTAAAAAAAAAATATTGAAATTGAATTCAGGATTGTTAGCAAGCATTTTTGGCGAACAAATTTGTTAAATGACAGTCTAAATGGCAACGCAGTACTGCTTTCATGCTGGGCTCACGCCCCAGCCTCCTGGTACAACAGCTGCAGTAGAGGAGGGGATAGGTGGAAAACTGCAGGACCCCAAAATCCACCTCTTGGGGTGCAGAGTGGCAACAGCAGCAGCAAACCCTCAGGTCTAATCATACACCAATGGGCACCGCCACCAGCCCAACAGATCATGGTCAAGTTAGCACAGCATCCTATTTCAGGGATGGGGCACCCATGGAGCCACAGCAGATCATCCTGCCCTGTGCAGCTACCCCCGGATGAGATGGATCACTGCCAGCCCAGGGAGAAATGCGCTCCCCAGCTAGGGTGACCAGATCCAGATGTCCTGATTTTATAGGACCAGTCCTGATATTTGGGGCTTTGTCATATATAGGTACCAACTACCCCCACCTAGGCTGACCAGACAGCAAGTGTGAAAATTCGGGATGGGGGTGGGAGGGAATAGGAGCCTATATAAGAGAGAGACCCAAAAATCAAGACTGTCCCTATAAAATCGGGACATCTGGTCACCCTACAGGTGAGTTCCTTCCCAGAGACCCCAGCAGCCTCCCTCAGACTGTGCTGCATTCATCTCTCTCTAGGACCCAGCTGCCCTGCTCTTACATGCTCCACTGCTTCCCATCTGTTCCCAGCAGAGCAGTGCCCCCAGACCTAGTGGTGCCCTAGGCAGCTGCCTATCCTGCCCATGGCTAAGGATGGCCCTGCAAATTATAACCTATCTACATTTGTGTAACTCTGCCATCTTCAGATTATAGCCATCATTGCAACCCACTGCTGTCAATGTGTTTCTACAGGTGCAAAAGATTGGAGTTTAGGTTTTCTTTATCTTCCTGGTGGGTGCTGCAGGGCTTTCAGCTCGCTTGTTAATTATTTTTGTCATTAAAGTAAGGAGCTAGAACTCTAGATGCACACAGGGAGCACATCTTTTGGGTAAGGTGATTCCCTTTTTACAGACACTGTTTAGAACAGAACAAAATATTAAGAGTATGCAAATGAATTTCATATATATTTATTAATAGAGAATGGAAGAAAATGAGGTGCTATGAAACATGGTGATTTTTGCAAATATCTGAAATATTTTAGTTTTTTTATTGTAAAAAACAAAGCAAAAATCATGCAAGTATAATTTGTAATGTATTAGGTTTTATTTCTCTAACTTTTTTTACTATGTTAACATTCATAAGGCAAAAGCCCGAGCCTACTGAAATCAATGGACGTTTTGCCATTGACTTCAGCAGGATCAGGATTTCATTTGCAATATGCATATTGTAAAATATACTGTTTGATAAGAATAATGAAACCATTCTTACTAAACTTCAACTTAAATTTGATCAGGCTAAAATCCTGGCAAAATATTAGGACCAATTCTAGTCCCTTTAAGGCTACTTTGCACTGCATGAAAGCCTTAAAGCCATTCTGGAAAAAAATGCTGGTTGTTATGATGCTTATTATACCTCTCTCCTAGCCCTAAGCGATGGTGATTTGAGAGAGCATGGGCATGGCTGGAGCACTGCTGTGTTCTGCCAATCCTTTGTACCCCCAGCATGGTACAGAGCCACATTGCACACAGCCAGGAGTCTGGGACAGTTTGCACTATCTAACCTTCAGCTTGTGTTCCCCTACCCCTTTTGAAATATGTACTGAATGCTCCCTGTATTAATAGGTATAAAATGTGATTAAACATTGAAGCTTCTTTAGAATCATAGAATATCAGGATTGGAAGGGACCTCAGGAGGTCATCTAGTCCAACCCCCAGAGAGATTTTTGCCCCTGAGCCCTAACTGGCACCCTCAAGGGTTGAACTCAGAACCCTGGGTTTAGCAGGCCAATGCTAAACCACTGAACTATCCCCACCGCCTGCCACTTAACCTATTATTATTTAACCTTAATTAAAATATAGCTATTGGCACTTCTCACAAAATGGAGGTTGCAAGTTGTTATACGTTAATCAGTTGTTAAGGCATTGATTCCTTATTTAGTGACTATGCAAAGGCAGCATTCACAGTGCATCTCAGAACACTCATTCTATATTTAAAGCCTATTGACTTTTCAGCTTAGTGCTAACTCAAGCGTATTCAAAAAGTATTAACTTTCTTTTTTTATGGTGAGCATTCTTACTTTTGTAGGCACCCTTAGTGTTGACTGAAGAGACCAAAAAGTAAGACCAAGCAGCAATTAGCTGTAATATTTTTCTTCTCATCACTAAAACATTACTTTTATTCAGGTTTTCAGGAAATGTTTGCCTTTGGGATTTGTAATGCTAACAAGAAGCTTTAATAAACAATAGCTGTCAGGGTAAAGCTAATGTGTGTGCATTGTGTACTAATCGTTGCACAATATATGAGCTATGTCAAGCTATTTCCTCACAAATGTTCTACATGCATCTCAATACACAGCATATTGTGCATGGTTAGTTAATATATAAATTATTGGAAATTCAAGAACTTCTTCAAATGATCAGTTTTGTTGACATGACTTATGATTGTGTTCTCAAACAAGACCAAAGAAAATCTTTTTGTTCTTGGAGCACAAATCTAGGCTATTTACCGTAATCTGATATAGGAATATGCCACAGATCATTAGTAGAAACATATTTGAGTTTCTCTAATTGTCTAGCTGTGGGATAATACATATAGTTCCCCTCCTCCATTTGTTTTCATCTCATTTGATTGTTATATATTAAGACTATTTCCTATGTGCTATTTTTGGAGATTACAAAGAGAGAACTAAAAAGACAAGAAATGCTTTAAAACTTTTTCTGAAGATGTCTGATTTAATTTAACTGCCTATCTTGTGCACTGTGTGTTACCTTTTCTTATCCTTATTGCTTTACTTCCAGCATCTATCAAAGCTGCGCTGCTGGACTTGCTTATACTCTCGACAATCCCAGATAGCCAACATTTGTGAGACTTTAATCTAATTAATATTTGTGTAAATGAAATTTTTTAAACGTGAAAAAAAATATACAACATGTAATTTTTATTGAGACTATGACCATACTTGCAGCTGCATGTGACTTAGCGAAAATCTTGCTAAAAGGATATTGGAACTCCTGTCTATGGGTTTCCATTCAGTTATAGCATGAGCAGACATTAAGGCTCCTTTTCTTGTCCTGTGGTACCTTACAGAAAGTGCCCAACTCGGAACATGCTTAGGCACCATGATTATGCAAATTAGTCTTTTGAGTCTGACAAGAACCATAGTAATTTTTATTTTTAAAAAATGGTGCTAGTGACCATTTGCATTTGTCTAGTTTTTTTTATTTATGATTGTGAGGTCAGTCTGCATAACTGGTCAGCCCTAGATGAGGGCAAGCAATGAGGCTGCCTGCGGTGCTCTAAGCTAGAGCCTCCTACTCGAATTTGGAATGTTTGCCCCCAGTTGCTTGTTTTTAGGAGGTGCCAAGTTCTGCTTTGCTCAGGACTAAGTTATACCAAAGATCTGACAGACTGGCTTCTCAAAACTGGTATCACAGTCACATAGGGGCTGATCCTGCATCAGTGAAGTTGATGGGGAACTTTGCCATTAACTTCAGTGGGAGCATGTCCACAGTGACTTATTTTGTTGTTTGTTTTCCTCTCATTCTTTCTTGTCTCCCCTCCCCATCTGTACTCCAGGGAAAATGTCCAACCCTTCTGGTAACAGTGAATTGCATAATTATGTAGGATACCCCAGTTCAGGACTGGGCCAATGAGTGAGCATTTGCTCTGGAGAAGGTTCTTCTTCCTCTGCAGTGGAAGGATCCTAATCACTCTGCAGCAGGGTCATGCCTGCACTGGTGCCAGCACAAGATGCAGCAGAGATATCTTGGGACTCCCCTGTTCAGGGACTGCACAGATGGTGCAGCCTTTGGAGCAGGCTAAGGCAGTCCTCAGAGCTTCCCTAAGTTGAGTCCCTGCTTCACTGACCTTTGTGGAGCCTACTGAGGGTCAACACTGCCAAGTTGTGAGAATGCCCCAGGCATATATCACGCACCGTCTGCCTTCATTGGCCAACTTCGGCTCCTCCCCAGAACTCCCCTTACAGCTGGGAGTGCTGCAGAAGTAGAGCAGAGATAGCCATGTGAACACAGCACATGGCCATTGGGTTTCCCTGTACCCAGCGTATTTCCCGGAGGGACCTAGGCCTGCCCTATGAACCTCATTGAGGCAAGGGGTCCTAGCACAGTGATGAAGTTATGCCCTTGTGGCCTGATTCTCCTCTCAGTGGTATAAATGAGGAGTAACTTCATTGAAATCAAGAGGAGATGTCTGCTTGGAGGGTGAGGTACATAGTGGAAAGAGAATCTTATCCATGAACTCTTCTCCATGGGAGGCACTCACCTACAAACAGTGCTCTGTGTAGAAAGAGCCCCAAGATATTAACCTAAACTTGAGCAATAATTAGTTAACTGTTATCTTTTAGATATTAATGGAGTATTGTAATATAGAAAGCTCTCTTGTAGAAAACAAGGTTATTGTGTTGCTGAATATACAGTAGCTGCTGATTCTCTGGTTATCTTAATTAAGCATATAGTATCTTTGACTCTAACTCATTGCTTACTTAGTTGATTTGAAAATTAATGTATTTGAGCAGAAGTTTGATGCCCATATACGGAGGTGAAAGTAAGCTGGTACGTCCCAGTACAGAGTACCGGTAAAAAAAGGTGCAGTTGTGTATCGGCAAATAAGTGGAGCATTCAGTACTGGCTTACTTTCACCTCTTTTGGCTGCATAACAAAAAGTGACCAAAGCCAGGGCAGTTCTCTTCTGCCCTATGGATGAGGTGATCTTCAATAATATAGATCGCCTGAAGAACTGCCCTGGCTTTGGTCGGTCACCCACCCACCCCCAACAACCAAGAGTGAAATTAACAAGGATGCCACAAATAGCCCCAAATGCCACGGTTCAGACTGTGGGGTGAACAGCTAAGTTTAAACTGCTCCTATGCAGGCAGCAGGCTACCTGGGTAGGCTTCTCCCTCAGCCAGTCCCCCTGCTCCCTGCTGCAAGCTAGAGGGGAGCTGCTGCAGCCCCTGCTGAGTGCGGGGGTCAAGGGAACGGTGGAGCTTAACAGCATCGGACAGCCTGGCTGGAGGGGGAGAGAGGACAAGGAGAAAAATATGACAGTGAGTTGTCAGTTTTTCAGGCTTATTCCAAGAGTAAAGTTTTATTACAGACAGTACTGCTAGTAGTAATAGTAGCTTTATTTTCTATATCTAAGTCGTGCAGTGGGAGGGATCCATGAAGTATGTAGGAGAGGTGGGTTGCTTGTGTTTGGACTGTAGGGTAAGAAATGTAACTTTACCCCTGCCCCTGTCCCTTCTGTCTGAGGCCCTGTCCCTTCCGGAGGGTGGGGGCACGCAGAGTAGGACTGGTATCAGTAAAAGCTTTATTTTACTTTCACCCCTGTCCATATATCACACTTTCTGATAACAAGTAGAGATAAGCTAGGCTTGTTAAAACTTGTTGGGAACCTCTGTTTGACTGAAGGGCTAATGGCATAGGAATGAAAGTAAGGAGTAATGTTAGTTGGCACACATTCAAGAAAAACGTAGACATTTCTCTCCTTATCACACCTACCCAACAAAATATTATAGAACAGCTCAGTTTTCTTTTCTAATTTTTGTGCCATACATCCATGTATTTGGCTTACAATAATATCACAAATCGGTATAAATAATGCAATTATTAACTTTTATTCCAATTCGATTATACTGAGATTTCCTCATAAGAACTTAAGAGGATGCTGTCAAAATGGCAGAGAGAAAATTTTACTATTTACTTCTATCTAATGTGCTTATCCAATAGTCCCTTGTGCCTGCACATCAGTTTAAATATTACTTAAAAAATTTATAATAGAGAAAGCCAGTCCAATCAACCTAGCTGCATATAAGTAGAGCACCAAAATAATCAAACAAATCCCCCATTTCCTCTCTCACCCAGTAAATGACCTGGAAAAGGAATGGGTTTTACACAATGCTCTGACATTAACAAATTAAGGTTACTTCAAGCTGAGGCTGGTGGTGCAGTAAGGGGGTTAATTCAAAATTTGAGAGCAACTCAAGAAAAATGTTCTGCCAGTAGCTCCTTCTCACCAGAGGGCTCCAGCCTGAATGCCTCTACTGGTCACAAGTGTAAAAGGGCACCATGGAGTCTTTCAAGTAAGCAATCCCAGTCCATTGAATAGACTTGTCAGATGCACTACTGTTACTTGTGAAAATTTTCTTCACGTTTACATTAGAGCCTACCCTCTAGTGGAAAGAGAGACTATTAATTTAACTGTGGCCTTTTTATGATCTTTTTTGTTTTGAGCAAAGAATACACCATTGTAAAATAGAGGCTAGAAAAGCTTTTCTGAAAGCTTTTTACAAATATGTGATCAACGTGGTTATCTCCCATTTGTCAAGAGTGTGACTAAAATGGAAAGTCTTGGGAACCAGTTTGGTTGATGGTGCAAATCTCCAGATTCAGGTTTAGAATCCTTTGAAGATTTTGCTGGGTTTATATGGAGCTACATATACCAGATACTGTAGTGTACATTTCTGTAATTTGTGCATTTGCCACTGTTTTCAGTGGACCGCACTGTATCTGGTTTGTCTGGAGAACAGGAATTATGCTTACAGAACACATTCACAATAACATATGTAAAACCTGAAATTTCCATTTTGTTTCTAAAAGAGAAGAGATCCTGGGTGATACCCCTTAAGCCTACCACACATGTGGTCAAAAAACCCCACATTGAAGCAGTCCTTGGAGTTAAAGAAGGGTGGATGCTGCCCCACTAAGGACTTCAATGTCAATCAGAATTTACCCAGGCTCCAATCATCGAAGGTACTTAGGCTCCTAACTTCCACTGAAATCAGTGGATCTGGGCCCCAGTGATTTATCTCTGTTAGATGCCTTGTTTGGAAGTATTTTCAGATGCTTATTCCAATATGAGTTAAGCATGCTGCCTTCACTGCACTTAATATCTCCCAGCATACATCCCTCAGTGTCAAAAATATAGATTCTAATTTATTTGGCCTTTTTTTTTTTATCCTTTCCTCCCTCTTCCCAGGTTCTGATTGCCATAATTTTTGTCATCAAGTTTTTTACATGCTTTAGTGTTATTTATTGATGTTTCCATCCCATTCTTCTGGAAAACTGTTCTGTCTGGTCTTCTGTGAACCTGTTCCAGATGGATGTAAACCAAACTATGGCCCGTGAGCCGGATCTGACCTGCCACCTAATTTAAGCTGGCTCTCGAGCTCCTGCTAGGGAGTGGGGTCTGAGGCTTGCCCCACTCCAACTGGAGAGCAGGGTCAGGGGCTGCTCCATGCGGCTCCTGGAAGCAGTGACACGCCCCTTCCCCTCCAGCTCCTACATGCTCCAATGCCTCCCCAGGTGCTCCACTGAGAGCTGCAGGAGTGGTGCCTGTGGATGGGGCAGCGTGTGGAGCCACCTAGTTGTACCTCTGTGTAGGAGCTTAAGAAGGGACATGCCGCTACTTCCAAGAGCTGCTTGAGGTAAGCATAGTCTGGAGCCTGCATCCCTGAGCCTCTCCCCATGTCCCAACCCCCCTCCTGTCCTCTGAAACCCTCGATCCCAGCCTGGAGCACTCTCCTGCATGCCAAACCCCTCATCCCCAGCCCCACTCCAGAGCCCGCACCCTCAGCTGGAGTCCTCTCCAGCCCAGAGCTCCCTCCCCCTCCCGCACCCTAAACTCCTAATTTCTGACTCGCACCAGAGCCCTCACTTCCTCCCGCACCCCAACCCCAATTTTGTGAACATTAATGGCCCACCATACAATTTCCATACCCAGATGTGGCCCTCGAGCCAAAAACTTTGCCCACCCTAGTATAAACAAACACACACATTTTATTTTAAATTCCTTTTTCCAGCTCCATTAAGGAGTGAGCCAACATTAAGATGACATGGTTTGTTCCAAGGATCTCAATAAATCAAATTACAGATAGTTTAAGTCTGTTTTGGAATCTTTATTGGTGTTTTTCTGGAAAGAGTTGTGATAGTTGTATTCCTTTTAGTAGATTAAAAAATTCTTGTAATATAAATTAAAATTAGAATTTTTAAAAAATATATTTTACAGGAATTTGAAGAGGACTATGTTGAGTTTAAAGCCAAAATCCTGGATTTTGACAGACGTCTTGGGTCAATCCTTTGTGTAGGATTTCTTGACTGTTCTGGTTTAGAATCAGCATTCAAGGTCAGTTCTGAATGAACACAACTATAAATCAGTTCTTTTTTTAAAAGTCACCATGGTGCTAGATAATGGATTTGAATATTTTTAATTTTTAATCCAGACAAAATATTCTATCATACAAGTGGCTCAGTAATATCCTCAAATACTAGATATAAAGTATTATAATTAGAGGTTCTCGAGTGCAATTTATCTTTAGGAGGTTATTCTAGGACATCTCTATTCAAGTTGAAAGTTGGAGACTAACGACCATCAGCTCCAGTGGGAGTTTGTGAATGACTTCAGTGTGAGCAATATTTTTAATGCTGCAGACATTTTAAATGAAGTTATGAATGCAAGTCCCTTCCAGACATTGATCCACAGGTAAGGCCTGATCCAGAGTCCATTGAAGTCAATGGAAAGGTCCCCATTTCTATAGCCTCTGGATCAGGCTCTTGTCCCCCTATCCCAAAAAGCACCTAAGTGTGTGTTTTATTTTTAAGCATGTGAGTAGTTCCATTGGGCTCAATCCTGCAAGGTGATGAGAGCCTCCTGGCCTGAGGCAGAGGTGACGTGCTGGGGAGGGGGAATGCAGGGTCACATGCCTCCTCAGATTTCTGCCTTCCATTTCCAGCACTGTGGGGCTTGCAGGAAAGAGCCATTGCAGTGCAGGGGACTCAGCGGGAACAGCTGAGTCCTGGGGATCTCCATGGAGGGATTGTTCATGCAAGGCCATTGGAGCAGGTGATGTCAGCAGGCAGGGCAGGGCTCTTGCTGGCACCCAGAATTGGAGAGCTGGGCTGGTGGGGAACCAGCAGATCCCAGCCCTACCTTCCCCGAACCAGCCATGAGTGCTGAGCTCCGCAGGGGCTTTAGTGGCCAGGGAGCCCAGCCAGAGGTGGCTCAGCAGGGGAGGGCACCTCAGCACGAGAAGCGGTGCTGTGCATGGCTGTCGCCGCAGGCACAAAGCTGAGGGGATGGAGAAGCCCTGCACACCCTGGGGCCAGGACACAGGCCCTGCAGGGCAGCAGAGGGGTGAAGAGGGTTGAAGCCATTGCCGGGGGGGCTGCTGCGGAACCTGCGAGTTTGGGGCAGGAATGGGCTGGAAATCTCTTCTCCCTGCTCCACTTCAGCATTTATTTGAGGAGCAAAGAGGCTCCCCAGTGCCAGTGCTGCATGGGGCTCTGGGTAGCTTTGGCATATGCAGGGCTCAGCTCCTCCTAGGCAGTGCCCTGTGCAGGAGGGTCTTGGGCTTTCCTGGGGCCCTGGTGCAGCCAGAGGCAGTGAGGGAGGAAGGAGCCTACTGGGCAGGCTGCAGGTGTGCTGAGCGCTCCTGCCAGCGGCTGGTTCTCTGCACAGTGCAGGGAGCAGGAGGTGCTCCACCAGGGGTTTATGGAGCAGCAGCACGGATAGGGGGCTGACGGGGCAAATCAGGGATGGGGCAGTGAGGGGGGAAGGCAGTGAGAAGGAGAGCATACAAAGGGCCGATGGTGGGCAGCAGAGGTGATGTGTGGAGTGGTGAGGAGCCCCCCAGAACCTTTAAATTGTGCCCCCCTCTATCGACAATTACCTGTCGTCTCTGCCTGAGCGGGAGTTTAGATCATCTAGCACTTCCCAGAAGCCTCAGCCCCTTGAGGGAGTGGGCCCATAGAAAATTACAGCATCTTTGTACTTTTTTCATTGTTTATAATCTTTTGTGAAGTAATCTTTTCTGGTATTTGTATAGATGAGTATTCTTTAAAACATACCCACTATGCTTAGCTTATTTATCTGTTTTTTGTGGCAGTGGATTTTCTGTAAGTGGCATGTTTAGCACTATAGGTGGGAATTTGGAAAGCTCCCAATTAACGTTTTGTGTATTCTGTGCATTGCGTGCAGAGGGTGAAAGCTAAATTAATCTCAAATGGAAAAATAGTTCTATGATTTTTTTCACTTTGTCACTAAAACCTGCTCCTTTATCCATCCTCTGAAGAACTATTTGTTTGTCTTTGGATTTTGTAACGTTAAACATAAGGTAAAGAAAACAATAACTGTCAGGACAAAGTCAATAGTGTGATTTGTTAGTCAGATAGTAGCTACACACCATATAAATTACACTCAAACTGTATCAAGGTAGGTCTTATAAACTGTTTAATAATACACAGTATGTCTAGGACAACTGTAGTTAATATTCAACTAAATAATTTGAAGTGCATTTTTCTAAGGTTGCCACCTTGGATGCAGTTGAATGTATGCTTTGTTGTAATTCCTTCTCTCCTTTTGAAAGTTATGCTATTCCTTCCAATGGATTTGAATGCTCTGAGCAGTGTTAGGAAACAGGGTAGTTTTAAAAATCCAGTTAATGAGTAATTTATGGACTTCAGCTCTGTTAACCTTTAAATACTCCACGCATAGCATATGCCATAGAAACTGAATCTAATATCTTCACAGAATGTAGCTATACATCCTGCTTCTGGATTGTCAAATAATAGACTTTGTTTTAGAAAGGCATTAACCTACATAAGAACGGCCATACTGGATTAGACTAAAGGTCCATCTAGCCCAGTAAACTGTCTTCTGACAGCAGCCAATGCCAGGTACTTGAGAGGGCATAAGCAGAACAGGTAATCATCAAGTGATCCATCCCCTGTCGCTCATTCCCAGCTTCTGGCAAAACTGAGGCTAGGGACACCATCTCTGCCCATCCTGGCTAACAGCCATTGATGGACCTATCCTCTGTGAACTTATCTAGTTCTTCTTTGAACTGTTATAGTTTTGGCCTACAACATCCTCTGGCAAGGAGTTCCACAGGTTGACTATGCCTGGTGTGAAGAAATACTTCCTTTCATTTGTTTTAAACCTGCTGTCTATTAATTTCATTTGGTGACCCCTAATTCTTGTGTTATGAGGAGTAAATAATACCTCCTTATTTACTTTCTCCACACCAGTCTTGAATTTATAAACCTCTACCATATTCCCCCTTAGTCATCTCTTTTTCAGGCTAAAAAGTCCCCGTCCTTTTAATCTTTCTTCATACAAAAGCTGTTCCATACCCCAAATCATTTTTGTTGCTCTTTTCTGTATCTTTTGCAATTCAATAGATCTTTTTCTGAGATGGTGCGACCACACCTACATGCAGTATTCAAGATGTGGGTGTAACATGGATTTATATAGAGGCAATATGATATTCTCTGTCTTATCTATCCCTTTCTTGACGATTCCCAACATTCTGTTAGCATTTTTGGCTGCTGCTGCACAGTGAGTGAATGTTTTCAGAGAACTATCCACAGTGACTCCAAGATTGCCTTCTTGAGTGGTAACGGTTAATTTGGACCCAATCATTTTATAAGTATAATTGGGGTTATGTTTTCCAATGTGCATTACTTTGCCTTCATCAACATTGAATTTCATCTGCCATTTTGTTTCCCAGTCACCCAGTTGTGAGAGAGCCCTTTGTAACTCTTTGCAATCTGCTTTGGACGTAACTAAATGGAGTAGTTTTTTAGCTGCAAATTTTCATCTGCAAATTTTGCCACTCACTGTTTTTACCCCTTTTTCCAGATCATTTATGAATATGTTGAATAGTACTGCTCCCAGTACAGATCCTTGGGGAACACCACTATTTACCTCTCTCCATTCTGAAAATTAGCCATTTATTCCTACTCTTTGTTGCCAGTCTTTAATCCAGTTACCGATCCATGAGAGGACCCTTCCCTCTTATCTCATGACAGCTTCCTTTGCTTAAGAGACTTTGATGAGGGACCTTGTCAAAGACTTTCTGAAAATCTAAGTACACTATATCCACTGGATCACCTTGTCCACATGATTGTTGACTCCCCTCAAAGAATTCTAGTAGATTGGTGGGGCATGATTTCCCTTTACAAAAACCATGTTGATTCTTCCCCAACAAATTACTTTCATCTACGTGTCTGATAATTCTCTTCTTTACTATAGTTTCAACCAGTTTGCCTGACACTGAAGTTAGGCTTACCTGGCGGTAATTGCCAGGATCACCTCTCGAGCAATTTTTAAAAATTGGCATCCCATCCTCCAGTCATCTGATATAGAAGCTGATTTAAATGATAGGTTACATACCATAGTTAGTAGTTCTGAAGGAACTCAAATGTGAAATTGAAGAACTCTTGGGTGAATACCATCTGGCCCTGGTAACTTACTATTGTTTAGTTCAGAGGTGGGCAAACCATGGCCCGTGGGCTGGATCTGGCCCACATACCATTTTAATCTGGCCCTTGAGTGCCTGCTGGGGAACAAAGTTGGGGGCTTGCTCCACTCCGGCGCTCTAGCCAGGGTGCAGGGTCGCCATCCACTCCGTGTGGTTCTCGGAAGTAGCAGCATGGCCCCCCTCTGGCTCCTACATGTAGAGGCAGCCAGGGGGCTCCAATCTGGATGCTTCTCCTGCCCTAAGTGCTGTCCCCGCAGCTCCCATTGGTCTGGAACCACAGCCAATGGGAGCAGTAGGGGTGGTGCCTGCAGACGGGGCAGTGTGCAGAAACCCCTGGCCATGCCTCTGCATAGGAGCCAGAGAAGGGACATGCCGCTGCTTCTGGGAGCTGCTTAAGGTAAGCGGTGTCCAGAGCCTGCACCCCTGAGCCCCCCCTGCACCCCAATTCCCTTCCCACCCTCCAAATCCCTCAATCCCAGCCTGGATCACCCTCCTGCACTCCAAATACTTCATCCAGAGCCCCAGCCCGAAGCCTGCACTCCCAACTAGAGCCTGAACCCCTTCCCACACCCCAACCCCCAGCCGTGGTCCCCCTCCCACCCTCTGAACCCCTTTGTCCCAGCCCAGAGCAACCTCCTACACTCCAAAATCCTCAGCTATACCCCAAAGCCCACTCCCGCACCCTGAATTCCTCATTTCTGGCTCCACCCCAGAGCCCACTCCCGACCAGAGCCCGCACCCCAACCCCAATTTTATGAGCATTCATGTCCCACCATACAATTTCTATTGCCAGATGTGGCCCTTAGATGTGGCCCTTGGGCCAAAGAGCTTGCTCACTCCTGGTTAGTTTATCAGTTTGTTACCTCCTTTAATGATACCTCAATCTGGAACTGTTTCTCAGATTTGTCACCTAAAATGAATGGCTCAGGTTTGGGAATCTCCCTCACATCCTCAGCCATGAAGACTAATCCAAACAATTCATTTAGTTTCTCTGCAATGGCCCTGTGCTCCTTTAACATCTCTATCATCCAGTGGCCCTGCTGGTTGATTAGCAGACTTCTTGCTTCTGATGTACTTAAATTTGTTTTTGCTATTACTTTTGCATCTTTGACTAGCTGTTCTTCAAATTCTTTTCTGGCCTTCCTAATTATATTTTTACATGTCAGTTGCCAGACTTTGTTCCTTTCTATTTTTCTCAATAGGATGTAACTTTCACTTTTTAAAGGATGCCTTTTTGCTTCTCACTGCTTCTTTTATTTTGTTGTTTAGCCACAGTGGCACTTTGTTGGTTCTCTTACTATGTTTTTTAATTTGGGATTTACATTTAAGTTGAGCCTCTATTATGGGAACCTGAAACTAAATGTTTAGATGAACTAGTTGGTTTCCTGATCTAATGTGATCCCATGTCTCACCGGGAAAGGAGGAAGATCTCTGGACAGTGAGAAAATTGAAGAGAGAAGATCTCAGAATGATCAGAGCAATCTGCAGGCTGGGATCTTGAAAGGAGTCTAAGGAAGTTACTTGCCCATCTTCATTTGAAAATCCCAGTCTTATGGTTTTAAGTGACATAAATTAAACATTCACATCGGAAGCCTTTTGCAGTGTATTCATTCAGTACAATTTAATAGCATATTGGCAAATATGTAGGGCCAGATTCTCAACTTGTGCAAACTGAGGGTGTAGCTCCATAAAGATTTGGCCCACAAGCTTTAGGAATGCTATTTTTGATGTAAGATTTCCAGTGCAAAATAAGACTAAAAACGTACTTTTAATACAATTTTGAAGTATTATAAATGATGGCATCTGACACTCTTTTTATTTTTATAGCTTTTAGCCATCTTTGGCTATTTTCTAGAGAAACCTGTTATCATGGAGATTTTTAGCCCAAATTACATCATCTTACTGCAAATGTTTGACGAAGAGCTGGATAATTGCAAACACTTGTATGATGAGCACATTAGGCAGGTATGTAGCAAAGCAAAAATAAAAGCGATATTTTTCCTGGTTTTGTTAGGTGTAGCCAATGAACTCTTAATTCATAATTGCTTGTGTACTCATTTTGTTATATTAATGCTTGCAGGTGGAAAAAGGGAATGAAATAATAAACAAAAATATGCCATTTACTTCAGGAAACCTTAAATGGTCCAAAGAACTTCAAGAACGAATACAGACATTCTGGTCAAACTTCTTGTATCTGTCTCACGGGTGAGTGTTCACTCTGTTGTTTACGACTGTAGCATTAACAGCCCTTGAACATACAAGAGTAATTTGTTTATGTAAGGGTTGTCTCTCTCTCTCCCAGGAATCAGTCTTAGGGCCTTAATCTGCAAAACGATCCATGCATATAGATCTGCTCTCTTTGCAGGTTTGGGGCACTTAGTAGTAAGTGCTGATATGCACAGAGTATGGGTATCCTGTACAACCTCAGAATTGCTTTTTAATATTTGTAAAAAGTGTTGTCTGATGAGTGAATCACAAACAAAGCAAAGCTGAGAACATCTTAGCTTTTGAGACAACACTGACTTGTACTCCTTTTTTTAAGCAAAAAATTATTCGACATGAGTAAAACTTTCAAAAGTGCCTAAATGGGACTTCGGGGTGTTCAAAACCGACACTGGGGCTAAGGAGCAGACTCTGTCCCATTGTACCTGCAGAACCTGCTGCAGCAGGAGCTTCAAAGGGAGCCAGACAGCTCAGAAGGGAGGCAGACCAGATAAGCACAGACCTATCCAGAGCTCCTGAGCAAGGGCACAGCAGAAGCCCTTACTGCAAAGAGGGGCCTGCAAGGAGCAGTTATCCCAGGCCCTAAGAGAGGGTCCAGGGAGGAGACCCAGGAGAAAGGTAGCTGGGAGGTTTCTCTCTTGGACTAAGGACCGAAAGAAGCCTGGGAGATAGAGTCCTGAACTGGGAGCCTGACTGAGTCATAGACTAATCAGGGACTGCAGCCTTCCTGAAGCCCTGAATAAAGGCAGAGTGTGATAGCCTCAGGTAGGCAGTTGAGAGGAGGGAAGGGGCACAATCTGTGACCTTGGCCCAGTGTGAAGCTGGGGCTAGCCTGTAAGGAAGGAAGCTACCAGCTAAGCTGAAGATTCTGTTTTTTCTATTTTCTGTTTAAGTAAAGAACTTTGAGGCCTTGTGGGAAGCAAGTGGTAGGAGGTGGCCCAGCGCCAGGGCGGTAGTCTGAGGTGTTTGCTTCCTCTGCCTTGCATAGGGCCCTGGGGTTGGAGCCCACTGGAGAGGGAGGGCCTGGGGTCCTGTAACTTCTGAAGTTCCTTTTTGAGGTAGGGGCATAAATTCCTCTCCTGTCCCACTTGGAGAGGAGTTTAGGATAGAGACACTATGAGCCCTGAGTCAAGAATATGCTAATCTAGTGGGCTGGAGATGCTTTCTTTTGTGGGGACGTTGGACTTCATATAGATGGGAGAGAGTTGGCACCCAGTGACGTAAACACTAGGCAGCACCACTGGTAAGCCCAGCCTCTCTGACAGGGCTTAAGTCACTTAGGATACAAAAATTTAAAACAACCTTTCTCTTCAGTTCCAAAATATACTTTTTAATATGAGGCAGCATCATGGATGGAGTGTTCCACTAAGAGAAAAATATATGCACTTCAATAGTGAAACAGAAATCAGCACTATTCTGAGATCAGCGTGGGACAGCCTTTTGGAGTACTGGGCAATAGGTACAACCACTGAGGAAGGCGAGGGAGTGTGCCTTCTCCCTTCCACACAGCTTTTTTTTTATTGTCCTCAGTGAGGCTGTTAGGTCTAATGCATTCTCACTCTTGGTCTCCATTCAACTTTTTATGTCGTTTGGCTGATGAGACCAGAATTAACTAAGAAAATATTTAGAAACAGAGGACATTGTTAAAACTTAAAGAATGTTAGAGGTGAGACTTTTGCATCTAAATTTATTTGGCAACGTTATTGTTAATTATTAATGAATAAAATGGATTGAGTGATTTTGTTTCTCTCCCAGAATCCTGCAAGATCCTGAGACTGCTTTAGTTTATCAGAAATATACAGAGATGTTGACTTTAATTGACCAATTTGAAGAGCAGATCTATTGCAAATGGAAATCTCAGGTGGATGAAGTTTGTCAATTTAATTTAGATCAGCCGCTAATTAAACGCAATCCTGAAAATGGTCTCCTAAGTGTGAATTTTGACTCTAAGGTATGATATAAAGTATTAAATTAAATGTGTGTTGTCCAGTGTTTTTTTTCCCCATGAATTAGAAAGGTTAACAGAATTATAAATCGGGAATATTCCTAAAATGAAATTAATATTTCAGTATATGATTAAATCTCAATGCTTGGGGGAAATGCCTTTGTTTTATGCTACAGTTCCTATGATTGTTTATATTTTTGTGTTAGTTTTTCAGTTGGAAAATATGATTGCCCTGTGCCAGCATTGGAGAGACTTTTCACCTTCAGAAATAAAGAAGGCAGTTGTAGTATTGAATGCTTGCTCTAGAGACAGCTGGAGGATAATAATAATAGTTGGCAGTTACCGTCCAGTATATAGCACTTTAGATTGCTAAACCCTGCCCGATCTCACCCTCATGCTCCTGGATCTAATTGAAAGAGGTTCTATTCTACAGAGGGTCTTATAACATGCTAACCACCATAGTATCTGAGCACCTTACTATCTGAAGTTACACACAGAATTAAACAAAAAACATGTATCTTCTGAAAGGAGATTAAAAAAAAATATAATACTGCTTTGTTTTTTATAGCTAGTGGCTTTGTTGAGAGAGGTGACATATCTCCTGAAGTTGAATAGATCTGATATTCCAGATTCTGCACTAGCAATATATGAGAAAAGGAAAATTTTTGCTAAGGTTTGTGCTTTCAGGAAGTATGAAATATATCCTTTTTACTGTAAAAATTTGCTGTCTGTGTGTGTGTGTCTGTGTGTGTGTGTGTGTGTGCTAACTCTACTTGTTCTTCTGTTCGGTATGGTTGAAATGTGACTTTCTTTGCATAATCTGAGGTAACCAGGTTTTGTGTGAAGAACTCTACAGGAGACAAAATAGATCCTGCAACTGGCAGGAAGGTAATGGGGTTGTAGCACAGCTTAGAATAGTGGTTATAGCAGGCGTGCCCAACCTGTGGCTCTGGAGCTGCATGCGCCTCTTCAGAGGTTAATATGCAGCTCCTTGTATAGGCACTGATTCCAGGGCTGGAGCTATAGATGCTAACTTCCAGTGTGCTCAGGGGTGCTCAGTGCTCAACCTCCTGCTCTGTCCCAAGCCCTGCCCTCACTCCACCTCTTTCCCTAAGGCCCCTCCCACTTCCCCTGAGCCTGCCATGCCCTTGCTCCTCCCCTCCATAGCCTGCTGCACACATGAAACAGCTGATTGTGGTGGGAGGGGGGAGTAGGTGATGATTTGGTGGAGGCTGGCAGAAGGCACTGGGCTCTGGGGAGCAGATTGAGGGCTGCTGATGTATTACTGTGGCTCTTTGGCAATGTACAATGGTAAATTCTGGCTCCTTCGCAGGCTCAGGTTGGCCACCCATGGGCTATAGCATCCATGCAGGTAGGTCCAGTTTAGGCTGGCAGATCCACTTTAACTGCATAGTTAAAGTGTGGATCCAATAGCTCCTTCACTTGTCCAGCTCCATGGTCTCCCACAACGCATTTCATGCTGGCCCATTTGGGGCCAGAATGATTCTCCTTTCTAGTGCACAGGGTTACAGTGGCCCTACTGAATAGCTGCTTTGCCAACATAAGAGCCATGTAGACATTCAAATGGCACTGGAGGGGGGGGCTGTACTTTAGAGGAATTTTACCCTATAAATGTCTTTTTACACCAACAGTATATTGGAAACCTTGAACTCATTGTTCAATGGTACAATAAACTTAAACAGACTGTTCTGGAGGTTGAATATCCTCTGATTGAAACTGAGCTGGGAGCCATTGATGGTCAGTTAAGAGAAACAGAAGAAGTGTTCACGTGGCAGAAAGAGAATTGCTGGAAATATATTGAACAAGTGAAAGCTAGAGTGTATGACCTGGAGCAGAGAGTTCAACAGTCAAAGGAGAATATTAAAACAATTCAACAGATTATGAATGCATGGGCAGACCACACACTCTTCTCCAGGAAAGATGATAGGAAAGATGCTTTGTTAAGTCTGGAGGATAAAGAAGATAGACTTGCTAAGAAATACAAGTTACTAAAAGAGGATGGCTACAAGATTCATCAGCTTGTTGAGGTAATTTCTGCAATAATCATACATGGTTTTTAGATCTAATCTTTCTAAAAAGCATATTTTAATTATTATTCATAACCTCATTTGTATTAACAGTATCCTGCAAAGAATGTGTTAATTTAAAGGATAAGTGAGGTATATCTAGAGTAGCAAGAAGAGGTTAAATATTTGGCATTCTATAATCTGCAAATTGGTAGCATTCAGTTAAATTTGCTGATGTATACTTGACTGTTCAATTATTGAAACAGTTATACAAATTACATAGTAGTTCCTTTAAAATTAACACATTTAAAGACAAATAGGGACAAGATGGAAAAATAATCTTGATGCTGATTGAAATTAGCATTGCTTTTTATCTCATTAGATGAGGAATTATTGTCTAGATTGAATTAAGCAAGCCATTGTCTCAGTTTTGTTACCTTGGTGCCCTGTGCCAAATTTTTCCTTTGACTTCCATAGGTAAAATCACCTTTGCAACTGGAGCTATATTATAGTCTGTTTCAGAGGGCATATTTATAAAATAATTTTTCTAAATTTGAAGATTACATGAGTTATGTACTTAATTAAAAATACATAATGTTTTATTTCCCTGTTATTTATGAATGCTAAATAAAATGTAACAACCCCACCCAAAAATATTCCTCAAACATCAGCTGCTGTGCCACATGACTACCAGTAATCTGCAAGAAAGTAATTCTGTATCAAAGTCCTGACATGAAAAAAAGATTTCCCACCCCAATTACTTGCATACCTTGCCCTTTTTTGCTGACTTCCTTGAAAGTTCTCTGCTTGTCTGTTTCTGACACAAATTGTATGTCAGATGAAAGGAAATAGACTTTTTCTTTATCCAATAACTCTTCTTTTTGCCATTATCTTGAGATTGTCTTCTGGTCCATATTCTAATCTCTTTATTCATAGAATATTAAGGTTGGAAGGGACCTCAGGAGGCCATCTAGTCCAACCCCCTGCTCAAAAGCAGGACCAATCCCCAGATTTTTACACCAGTTCCCTAAATGGCCCCCTCAAGGATTGAACTCACAACCCTGGGTTTAGCAGGCCAATGCTCAAACCACTGAGCTATCGCTCTCCACTTCATTTTGATAGTGGCAAGCAAAGAGTTTAATTTTTATTTAAGAATTAGACCAGATGAGGATTTTTATCTTTTTGAAAATATTATATGTAGGTAAACCTAATAAGGGCTTACACTGGAGTGCAGAACAACCAGTGATATGCTGTAGTAGTGTGCAGTGATAGTCTTTCAGCATGGTGATGCTCCATTGAAATCACAATGTAACATCATAATTCAGGCCCTGAACTGCAATCTGATACATACAGGAACCCTGTCCTTGCACAGAGTTCCACTGACATCAAGGGGGCTGCAAACAGGGGCAAGGTCCACCCAGGCAGATCAGATTTTAGGATCAGGGCCATACTTGTTATAATGGGTATCACTGGAATCTTATTTTGTCTTAGTACTTACCACACGAAATGGCATTGAAGCAGTTAAATATTTTGAATGACAAATCATTTGCACTAGATAATTGTATGATTAAAACATTATGTAACTTGTTTTTTCTTTCCCAGGAAAACTTAAAGCTCTTCAAAGCAGATTCCTCCTCAGACTCTTGGAAGATTTATATAGAGTACATTGATGACATTATAGTTGATGGTTTCTTTAACACACTAATGCGCAATTTAGACTTCTTCTTGGAGAACACGGAGAGAGGTTTGAAGCCTGCTCCATTTTTTCAGGCACAAATGATCCTTAGCGCCCCGGAGATCGAATTTAAGCCTTCACTTGATAAAGAGGCTGGAGATGGCTTTTATGACCTAGTAGAAGATCTTTTGAGCAATGTTTTCAAAATGTCTGCCCAGGTGAAAAGAGTAGCAGCACACTTGGAAGTAGAAAATTACCAGGTATTTTATACTTTCTCCATATCCATGGGAGTAATGGATCTAATTAATTTAATTTAAAATAAATGTGGATTGCAAAATATTTGAGCTACACAGTTAATGCATCCATGTGAGGGAGGGACCACAAGCCTCAAAGCTGGACCCACAGGCAGCACTCAGGTCATAACTGCTACTCAGCAGCTCAGTACCTGAGTGAGTATGGAAAGGTCCAGGGAAGGTCCACAAAGTGACCTTTTTTTTTTATTATTATTTTTTATTTAAACCAAAGCTTAATCAGTTGTGGAGATGAGGAGGGCAACATCCTCTACCTGGAGACTCCTGAAAAAAGAACAGGAGTTCTTGTGGCACCTTAAAGACCAACTAAGGTGCCACAAGTACTCCTGTTCTTTTTGTGGATACAGACTAACACAGCTGCTACTCTAAAACCTGTTATTAATTCCCTGAGATGTTCAGCCTCAACTAACTTCCTCCATTCCTCTTTTGAAATAACTATATTTTTTTTCAGTTCTGTATATAGCATAGTATCCAGAAATATAGAGAGCTGCCCAGATTGTTTATGAATCATTGAAATGTAGGGCTGGAAGGAACCTCAAACAGTTATCTAATCCAGGCCCTTTCACTAAGTCTGGACCAATTATACTTAGACAATCCCTGACAGATGTAGCTTTTTTTGGTGGCAGTGGTGATGGGGATTCTTGAGTTTTGCAGTCATATAGCAAGTGTAAACTAGCTAATGATTTATGTATTTAATATTAACACAATACTTAACTACTTCTCTTTTCATGCCCAGAGCGATATGGACAACATGTTAGTTCTATCTGAGATCAGGCAGGAGATTATGGACAGAGTGGCAGATGTAATCAGGAAAGCCCTGGACTACAGAAATTCTCTGGACACCTACGCTTATCTCTGTGTAGATGACAGGGCTGAGTTTATGAAGCAGTTTCTGCTGTATGGTCATGTTTTAACTTCCGAAGAGATAGACTCTCGTGCCGATGAGGGAGTGCCTGAACAGCCGCCTACTACTGAGCAGTTTAAAGAACAGGCAAGCAAGCTAGCAAATATTCATTTGCAACTTTAACTTAATTTATATTTGAGTGAAACACAGTAGGTGTCGTAATATCTTTTATTGAATCAATGTCTGTTGGTGGAAGGGACAGACTTCTGAGCTACACAGCATTTTTCAGGTTTTGGGAAGGATATTGTGTCTGAGCTAAAAACAAGGGACAGATGAAACATAATGGGTAAGGCATGTTGTAAGGGGCCGCTTGGAATGGAGTGGGCAGCAAGGGTTAGATTGCTGTGCAAAAGAGTTTTGAAGTGGGCTGCTAAGGGTTAGCAGGCAGTTGTGTGTTACCAGTCGTAGTGAGTTTAAAACCAGTGTCTCTGAGTCTATAATTTTTAGTGTCTGGCAGCATTATCAATTTAAGTTCCCAGGCTCATCTTTTACTGTGCAGGTTTCCTCTGAGGATGAGTATTGAAAGATCAGATGTGGAATGATTATTCTGTGAAAAGTGTTCGCCTACAGTTGATATGGTGTTTTTGGCTTCGTCATTTTTCTGTGTGAGTTCATTTGAGAGTGTAGTGATTGTCTGGCTTCACCCACATAGTAGTTATTGGAGCATTTGATGCACAGGATGAGGTATACTACATGTTGTAGGCACATGTAGGACCCGTGAATCTTGAAAGATGTGTTTGGAGGGTGTGGGGGGAGGTGTGGAGATATGTCTGCAAGTTTTGCCTCAGTTGTTCTGGCAAGAAGCATCTAGTGCTTCTCTGAGTTGGTGTGTCATAGTCTGTGGGGATCTTGCTCCTGATGATGAGTTTGGTGAGGTTAGAGGGTGGTTTGAAGGCCTAAAGAGGGAGTTTTGAAAAGTTTGTGTGTGTCCTTTTTGTTTTTATTTTTCTTTTTTTGTTTTTCCAGGATGTGGTCCCCATCAAGTATGGGTTGTAATTATTTGATGATATGTTTGTGTATGTAATATAATCTTTTATCTGCTGTAGATTGACATCTATGAGAATCTTTACATTCAGATGAGCAAATTTGAAGACTTCAGAACATTTGAAAGTTGGTTTAAGGTGGATATGAAACCTTTCAAAATGAGTTTGTTAAACATTATTAAGAAATGGAGCTGGATGTTCAAAGAACATCTTTTGAGATTTGTCATTGGCAGGTAAAAATGCATCCTATTTTTTCAGAATAATTCTAACTTGCTATTTTCTTCTTAAGTCATTAATATCTATTAAATAATGTAATACTTCAGTGAGCTGAATTTTGCTCTGATTTACACTCTTTGAAACCCTATTACCTTAAACTTGTTTGACAGGCTGTACATCCAGGCAGAATTTGTGCTAGTGCAGTTAATGTACATTCTTAAACCTGAGTGTGTTAAAATAATTGTGTATAATGGGATAGACTTTTAACAGTGCTTTTTTTAATTAGGTGTAAATGACCTGACTTTCAAAACTGCTGAGCACTGGGAAATCTCATTGCTGTCAATCTAAGCTGCAGGTGCTCAGCACCTTTAAAAGTCAGGCCAAAACTGTTTTAAGATACTCTGAATGCAAAAGGCAAGTAATCATAATGGAAATTAATTTTAAAGCTTGTTGTACATTGAACCACATTCATTTCAAAAACAGTTTTCAGAGTTGAAATTTTATTTTCTTCTCTTTGATAGTTTGACAGACCTAGAAGAGTTCATAAAAGTTACAGATGCTGGACTCCAAAAAGAATTGAATGAAGGAGATTATAATGGACTAGTAGAAATCATGGGGCATCTCCTGGCTGTGAGAGACAGACAGGCATCTACTGATGAACTCTTTGAACCTCTAAAAGAGACTATTACACTGTTGGAAAGCTATGGACAGAAGATGTCAGATCAAGTTTATGTTCAGTTAGAGGTATTGTAGGATTAAAAATAAAGAATAGTCTGTACTTATGTATGTATATGGCCTCCCACCCTTCTATCTGAGCATTTCACAATCATGTAGAAATTTATAATTGCACTCACTTTCTTCCTAGCCATAGGAAAAGTATCTCTTATTAAATTTTTAAAGTGTGTGTGTGTGTGTGTGTGTGTGTGTGTGTGTGTGTGTGTGTGTGTGTGTGTGTGTGTGTGTGTGTGAAGAACTTATTGAGGGGAAACCCAAGTCAGAGAACTTTTTGCAATTAGTTCTGAATAGAGTGAGGACCATAGTCCATTTTTGCCACCTCAGACTGAGATTTCCGTAGACTAAGTCCAGCTCCTGTGAAAGTTCTGTCTCCTGCACTTGCAAGCCACCCCCTAGTAGCTGGCTTTTCATGGTTCCAGTGAAATATGGCTATTATGATCACGGATGGAGAATGAACTTCTCAGGCAGCTAGGGCCAATCCCGTGAAAGTCTTGGAATATCAGGACAGAAACCTTGCACTGAACTGTGGATTCTGTGGGGAGTCAGTGGAGTGATGAGCTCATAATGTTCTGTGTTGATAAGCAGGCTATTGCATTTTGTACTATTTGAAACTTTTTCAAGTTGCGTGGCTTCAAAGACAACCAAGACTCAAGGGGGAGAGAGAGAGCTCAGTGGTTTGAGCATTGGCCTGCTAAACCCATGGTTGTGAGCTCAGTCCTTGAGGGGACCACTTAAGGATCAGGGGCAAAAATCTGTTAGGGGACAGTACTTGGTCCTGCTGTGGAAGCAGGGGACTGGAGTCAATGACCTTTCAGGGTCCCTTCCAGTTCTATGAAATAGGGATATCTCCATATAAATAAAAAAAGGTTACATATGCATGGGTCACTGTAGCAAGGTATGAGGCTGATTAGCATGAAGTGCAATCTTCTGTCCAATTGCTGATAGAAATTGGTGCTTTTTGCCATCTTGTTAATTTGGGCATCCAATAGCACTGAGTATGAAAAAACTCCAAGACTGCAAAATAGGGCAGATGCTTTTGCTATAATATTCCTATTATTGAGGGCAAGTTTTCCAAAGAGCTTCCCTCTTCCTACCAACATCTGTCTTGTCTAGAAAACTTTTAATTTAAATTTGAAATTTCTCTTGGGGGTTGGGACAAAAAGGAATTTGCATAAAATATTTTAAATTTCTTATCTCAGTGTAAAAACAGCATTTCATGCACCAAATTCTAAGTTCTAAAATGGTCTGGAACAACATGTGAACTCCTTTTGGAAAGAGAAGTTACTTTTGTAGAGGTTTGTAGTGAAATCAGCAGCTAATACATAGGCAATACTCATCTTGTTTTCCAAAACTCCATTTGGCTTGTCACATTTATTTTTACTAGCATTTATGAAATGCAGTGGGTGGACCTCTTTGTTACTAGTGAGTTCTTAGCACCCATGACTCATCTTGGGGTGCATGCCTCCTCTGTCTGCCTATTGGGGAGTCAGAAATTCATCTAGAAAGCATTCCAAACACTTTTATCAGTAACAAATAGTCAACTTTATTAGCAATGTCTCTGTGTCTATTCCTGGGGGAATTCTGCATCACAGCACGTGCACAGAATTCATGTCCCATGTAGATTTGTTTGCTTCCCCGCAGAAAAAAATACTTCTTGCTGCTTCTCTTTGCTTCCCCATCAGAACGGTCATGTGCCCCTCCCCGGCAACACAAGCAAACTGGTTCGGACATGTGGAGCAGCCAATAGAGATGTAAATGACTGCCTGAGGTTGGTGGGCTGTGCAGTTTGTGTGTGTGTGAGAGAGAGAGGGGGACACACTCTGTCCCTGTCACTCGCTGTTGCAGTGGGGTTGGCATGGAGAGGCAGGGCTTCAGAGTGTTTCTGGGGAGGTAGGTGTGGGTCAGGCACTGTCCCCTCAGGCAGAGGAGAATCTAGCAGCCTGCCTGCTTAGTGAATTGTTCCCATTCTCTTTGTGAATTCCCTGAGGAGTATAAAACAGGTGTAAAAGTTTTAAGGCTCCTTTACATTGCCAGAGTGGTGTAAAGGACAGTTTGGCCTTATGAATTCTTATGTTGCTTTCGTGATTAGAACTGATCTACATTTTTGGACTGAAAAAATTTGCTATCAGAATATGCTCCATGAACTGTTTGCTACTGACCTTTCTGAAGATAGTCAGATGGTTTGGGGATTTCCTCTAATGTTCCCCACTCTCATTCTCCATCCATTGTATTGTAGTTTAAATAAATTACTAAAATAATTTAAACCAGAGTGATTATATTGTGTTATTTTGACAAATAAAATATGCAGAATTTTATATTTATGCAGAATTTTTAGGTGCAGAATTCCCCCAGGAATATATGTGTCAGTCCCAGAGAAAGAATACCTTCACTTCCTTGCTGAGGCTAGGCAGCTTTCTGTGTGATCTTTTTAATAGCAGCTTTTATCTGTCCCTCTCTCTCTCCCAGCCCCAGCACAAACAAAATTGCTGCCAGCTGCTGCCATATCTTATCCAGCTTTTGTGCCAGCTTCAGCCTCTCAGTCATGGAGTGAAGCATCTCATTCCCTTTGAGCTCTGTCTGATTCCTACATGCAGTGCAATGCAGGCTTAAAGAACCACATGCTTAGGCTGCCTTAGGCTTGTCCCTGAGCCCAGAGCTGATTCGCTGCTGGCTGTGTCCCTGCTGCTATTACCATAGCCAATTGGTGCTCACGTCACTGTGTGCTGTATCTTCTTCCCAGGAGAATTTGCCATGGGAAGTTGAGCCTGCCATTTCTCTGCCCACCTCCTTTTTGCTCATTTCCTTCCCACCAATGAGATGACCAGGACCAGCTTTCATAGCACTGTCCTTGTTTTTTGGAGTGGGGTTTCCCACCTCCCCAGAAATGTAGCAAATTTATCTTTTCCACTTCGATCTGGCTGCCAAACTATAGATAGCCTGTGTTTCTTATAAAGGGTTGTGTGTCATTGTTCTGCTAAGAAGCTCTTGCCTAGAAGGAACGAACGTGAAAAATTAGCAATCTGGAACTCATATTTTCCTCAAGGGTAGATTTTCCATGAAAAACTGAAAATTAACTTATTAATTTTAAAAGAACTTAATCTTGTCTTAATTGGATTTACAGAAGTTAATTGTTCATTGCCCTATTTGCTTCAGCTGAATGTATGAGTTTTAGCTACACTTAACCACTTGACCCAGTGATTCCAGCATCACAGTTACAATGTTTTCATTACAGACTACCAAAGTATTGCATTATCTTACTGAGTCATTTCTGGAAATTACAATTCATTATACTCTTCCCCTCCCCCTCTGCCCCTTACCCCTCCATATCAAATTTCTCAAGATCTTTTGTTGTGATATCTAGAAGTCATCAACCAACTACTGTTGACTTGGTTACTGATTTTTATGGATGTAATTTCTGGAAAAAACTTTCAGATGACTAAGAACCATCAAAGTTGTGCACACAGCAAAAATATGTAACCATATGATCTTATTTTTTGTTAACTTCATCCTCTTCCTCTCCAAAAATTTCTTAGGCTTACTTAATCATAGGACTGGAAGGGCCCTTGAGAGGTCTTGTAGTCCAGTCTCCTGCACTCCAGGCAGGACTAAGTATTTTCTAGATCATCCGTGACAGGTGTTTGTCTGACCTGCTCTTTAAAATCTCCAGTGACTGAGATTCCGCAACCTTCCTATGCAATTTATTCCACCCTTAATCACCCTGACACTTAGGAAGTTTTTCCTTATGTCCAACCTAAACTGCCCTTGTTGCAATTTAAGCTCGTTGCTTCTTGTCCTATCCTCAGAGGTTAAAGAGAACAATTTTTCTCCCTCCTCCTTGGAAACTGTTATCATATCCCGCTTCAGTTTTCTCTTCTCCAGACTAAACAAACACTTTTTTTTCACTCTTCCCTCATAGATCGTGTTTTCTAGACCTTTAATCCTTTTTATTGATCTTCTTTGGGCTTTTTCCAATGTCTCCACATCTTTCCTGAAATGTAGTGCCCAGAACTGAACACAATACTCCAGTTGAGGCCTAATCAGTGCAGAGTAGAGCAGAATAATTACTTCTTTGTGTCTTGCTGACAATACTCCTGCTAATACATCCCAGAATGTTTGCTTTTGCTTTTTTTTTTTATTTTTATTTATTTATTTATTTATTTGCAACAGTGTTACATTCATTGTTGACTCGTATTTAGCTTATGATCCACTATAAGCCCGAGATCCCTTTCCACAATACTACTTCCTAGGCAGTCATTTTCCATTTTCTATGTGTGCAACGGATTGTTCCTTCTGAAGTGGAGTACTTTTGCATTTGTCTTTATTGAACTTCATCCTTCTTATTTCAGACCATTTGTCTAGTTTGTCCAGATCATTTTGAATTTTAATCCTATACTCCAAAACACTGGCAATCCCTCCCAGCTTGTTATCATCAGCAAACTTTCTAAGTGGCCATTATCTAAGTCATTTATGAAGATATTGAACAGAACTGGACCTGGAACTGATCCCCGTTGGACCCCACTTGATCTGCCCTTCCAGCTTGACATGTGAACCACTGATAGTTACTCTCTGGGAATAGCTTTTCCAAACAGTCGTGCACCCATCTTATAGTAGCTCCATCTAGGTTGTATTTCCCTAGTTTGTTTATGAGACCATCATGTGAGGCAGCATCGAAAACCTTACTAAAGTCAAGATATACTACATCTTCTGCTTATTGTTATCTATTTGTTGCACCATATTTCAAATTAGATTAATTTTTCAGGGCTGGGATAAAATGTGTGTGTGATTGTGTACGTATAGCACAATGGGCCTTAATCCTGACTGCACTATTACAATATAATAGCCCCTGAATGGCCTCTGAATATCTGATATGTCGAGGCAATGAGAGTTCAGTGCTTCAGTCACTGTGCAAGAGGTGCTCAGTACCTCATAGATTAGGTTTTATGTGATTATACTGAAGTCTACATGGAATAGTTTAGTGAAGCACATTTTATTTATTCCGTATTTTCAGAAAAGTTTGTGACTTTTATTATGCTGCAGCTATTAAAATCAATCCTACAAAGCCACTGCAAGGAAAAAACCCTGCCACATCTAACTATTAAAATGTCCTACACAATTTCTTTGTCCAAAAGAGCTGAATTGTGAAGTAATAATGAAAGTTAATTGTTCCCTGAATATTAGATCGATTTGGGGTCATATCAACAGTTTGTATAGATGGTTTCTAAGTGATCTGTTCTGCTGTGTGAAATGTTAAAGGGCTCATACGAGATAATTTCACATTGTTCAACAGGAATTGCCTGAAAAATGGAATACCACCAAAAAAATTGCTGCATCTATGAAGCATGAAGTGGCTCCTCTTCAGACTTCTGAGGTCACACTGATCAGGAAAAAATTTGCTTCGTTTGATGTAAGCCAAACTATGAATTCAGTTTTCTAACATGTTTCTGATGAGAATAAGATCATTGACATAATTTATTGCCTGTATTTCTCTTCATCAGGGGAAGCAGATAGAATTCAGAGAAAGATTTAGAGTGGAAGCTCCCTTTTGCTTTGATGCAAAAAATCCATATGTACTTCTAGATAAGGTAATGGGAAAATCCCAGAAATGCACATTTTCCTAGAAATCTTTCAGTATAAAATTAAAGTTTCAGTTTATGCATAAAAATAATTGCACATTTTGTATTTGATGTGGAACCGATAGAGCTTGAGATCTAACTGCTGAATTTCTATCTGTAGCTCTTAAAACCACTACCAGAAACATATTGTTTGTTTTGTATTTTTACGATGTACTTGCATGTTCCTTTAAAAAGTATTAGTGTTATGCGCTTTTGAATGCAATTTGTACTATGTATTCTTTTTGAAGGAACATTCAAGCATACTGTACTATATAGTACAAAATGTATACAAAGGTGCATCACATTGATACTTTTATATATAGTACCATTTCAGGGTTTTTTAAAATCTTTACTCCGTTCACAGAACAACTTTATACTGATAATGAGAAAAGTGACTTGTTCAGAGGGGCAGAATTGTCTTTATTACAAGAAATCAAGAACAACAATGATAACATTAAGTGAAATTTTACATTGTAGTCCCTATGTTTTTGTGTATATACATATGGAATTAAATGTGTATACTACCTTGTAGTCCTTTGGAATATCAAAGACTGAAAGTGAAACATGTAACATCTTTACAATATTTGCTGCAGGCTTTTGTTTTTAGATATACTGATCTCCCTGTCATTCTAAACTTACCTGGACCAGTTTTATAATTCTATTCATGAGTGTTCTTTTCTTTTTCAAGGAAAATCGAGAGCTTGAGGCATTGGAAGAAGAAATGTTACAAATGCAGAAATCTGCAAATCTGTTTGAAGTGGTTGTTCCAGATTACAAACAACTGAAACAATGTCGCAAAGAAATACGGTTGCTCAAGGAAGTGTGGGATATTAATATTTATGTTACAGTAAGAGGTTTTATTTTGTTTTTTAAAAGCACATTATAACTCTGGAAACTATTCTGAATGCACTATCTTAAGGATTCATAGTTTTTATTCTAAAGGAAGTTTAAAAGCTAAGTTGTAAATGTGGGAACTTTTTGTTGTTTTCAATTTTTTGAAATATATATACCATCTTTTTATAAATAGAGTATGAAGATCCAAATATTACTATTCTCAATTTTAACTACTTCCAAAATGCTTGCATTAAAAAAACAAAACAAAAAATCCCTCCAAACCCAAAACTTTAAACTGAAGGGAAGATTGTGAATATCTATCAGTTACCTAAGGAATAAAAAGAAACATTGTTACAGAAGTTTTTGTTTTGGTTTTGGTTTCGTTTTGTTTTTTAAAAAAGACAGACCAAAAATCCAGAAAGCAAGAAAATTCAGTGTTAGGGTAAAGGAAATGCAGAGTTAAAACACATATGCATTGCAAAGTATGGAAGGAAAGAGTTTAAGATACCAAAACAGCCTTAGCCCTGCCTTCAGATCTCTACCACTCTCTGCACCGTTCACATTAGCAGTGAAATCCTGGCACCATTAAACTCAATAACAAAATTTCCGTGGATTTCATTGGCACTGGGATTTCACCCTATATATTAATGACAAAAGTGGTAGTAACACAGTTATTGTAGTTCACATTCTAAATACTTTGATAGTCTAGCAGGGAACTCCGGAAGCTGGGTTCATCTACAACCCTGTTTCCTTTTGCTATTTCACCTGCGGTTGCAAAAATTTTAAACCATGTCCAGAATGAGTTATGCAGTAAAAGATATGTAGCCTAACCACAAAGGTATACGTTTTTGTTTGCCATCTCAATGGATAGTAAAATAGGGAGAAGGCAGAGTTTTGTTGTACTAAATACATTGCATATTGTATTTTGTGTGGTATGCATGCTGCATATTAAAGCAATATTAAATTTGACAGGCTATGTTGTAAAGTTTAAAGATAAACTAGTGAGGCAAAATGTGAAGCACTTACATTCAGTAGATACTTTCCTGTTACACCAGCCTTGTAAAATTCTACTCAGTCCAAGAAAGTGGATATTTTTTTCCTAAAACCAAATGGTCAGTGTTTTGTTGTTCTTCTTTTCCCATTAACATGGTAAAGGATAGGTGAATAGGTGTGGTTTTTTTGTTTGTTTTTGGCAGGTGTGCTAAGTTTTTATGGCAATTTCAAGGCTCTGTGTCTGTGTATATCCTATCATATCTAGAAATGTAGATACAGTGCTATGTGTATATATAATAAATATATATACCTACATAGCTCTACCGGCATTATCAGAGACTGACACTTGAAATTGCTTTAATTCCTGTTTTTATGGTTTAGCTTTGAAGACAATGGGTTATTTGGTACAGTTTGGGCTGGCAGTGGTGGTGCAGGCTTGAAAAGTAAAGATACAGTTTCAAGAACTTGGGCTATCACTGGATGATAGACCCACTCATCATATCCATTTATATACTATGTAGCAGAAACTTGTTTTCACCGACTGTTGTTGACACTTTTATCTGTACTTACTGTTTCAGAGCAACATTGATGATTGGACTAAAACCCAGTGGAGACAGATTAATGTGGAACAGATGGATGCAGAGCTCAGAAGGTTTGCCAAGGCAAGTCTCATTGCTGTCTATTGCTGCAATTTATCTGTCTCCCTGCCACCCCTTTTTCACTTTTCCCACCCACTATCTGATGTTTCAGTTTATTTGTTGCTTTTATCCAAAATGAACGTTCTGGAACTCTTTTTTTTTTTTCCCCTTTAAACCTTTTTATCCTTCTGACTTAGGTTCCTCTCACTGTCAGTTTTCTGAATTGAGGCAGTGGGAAAATATAAAGAAGATGGGGCTTTATGTGGGGGCTTCTGCAGATGAAAGCCATTAGTCGAGAGATCAGTGGAATTTGCAGGTGTTTGTGTTCTGTATTTGAACAGATTTTGCTAGTCCAAGAGCACTGAGAAGCCTGTTGGAGACTTTCACTTGTAGAGGGAAGAATACCTTTTGAAAACTTGGAACTTCTTCCCTTAAAATATTAATAATGGTTTCCTGATGGGAGTTGTACAAAGGAGAAGGCAATAGTTTTGTAGAACATGGGGAGATTGTATCAGAAACAGGAACTGAGGTACCAGGAGAATTAGCTGGACCATCTCGTACATCAGTGGTTCATGGGGAAAAGTGAAAGAGAGATCTCCCCCTCCCCCGGCCCCGACTGGTTTTACACCAAATTACGTGGACTTCAGTGGAGGTACTCCTGACTGGTGTAAGTGACAGAAGAATCAGGCCCATTGTGAATTTCTCTTAATTTTAAACCATGGTTTTAAATAAATAATGTTCCTCTAATCCCGACAACTGCTACACACTACATGTATGTCACATTCATCACATCTCTGCATGTACCAAAGATTTCCCCCAGTTATGCCAGTCTGTTGGAAGTAGTTTCTTACATGCGATGAACTAACTTATAAAAATATTAGATCAAGGTCATAAGAGCCATAATAAAGGAGAGAATTCTGATTTAATCAGAATCTTTTTATATTCACTGTGTAAATATATTCATTTAATTTTAGTTTATTTAAAACTGGCTCATCCAGAGCTCTAGGTTAATCTACAACCCTTTTCAGTAAAACAATAGAAGTAACAACATGGGCCAATAACCCAACTAAAACCATCCCTAATCTTGTCATAGTTAAGACTCCCATATTTATGTACAGAAGATACTCCCGGGGGAATTCTATGCCACTGTATGTTCACATAATTAATGAGCTGTGCATATTTTTAATTTTTTTGCGCAGAAAAAAGCTTTTGCTGGAAAGTTGCTGCAGTTCCAACTGTTTACCACTGGAGGGCGCTGTGGCAATAGCTGTGGCCAGCTAGGGAAAAGAAAGAGCCTGTCTTCTTTACAGCGCCTGTCGGGCCAGGTCCTGAGACAGGAGCTATGAAGAGACAGAAATTGTGGGGCTGATGGGGGGTCACACACAGGGGCTCATAAGAACTAGTTGGGGAGGACAGACTGGGGATGAATGGGAGTGGAGCTGCAGGGCCATAAGCGGGAGGGGGTGCAGGGCCACATAGGGATGGGGGGAGTGGGTGCCTGAGTGGGGGTGGAGGGACATGTGGATGGGGGTGTGAGGATACATGGGGATGCAGGGATACCTGGGCAGAAGCTGGGCATCAGCCAGGGTCTGTATGGGAGAAGCTCCCTAACAATCCCTCTCTGCCACCCTGAAAACCTTGTTCCATACTTTTCCCACCCATACCCAACAACCCTCCAAGTTCACACCCAGGCTCCTTCCCAGCAATTACTTCCCTCGCCCTCAACTCCTCCACCATTACCCTTGACTCCCATGAGCCTTTGCACTGTTTCTGAGGGGTGCAGAAAATATGGTTCTGTATTGTTTTTTTAAATGAATTATTACTCAGAGTTCTGTATTAATATGCCTAGTAAGGAATCTATTTTAAAAACATTTCCTGAATCTTTTTTTGTTGTCTGTATTGTTACAGACATACTTGCTGACAGGTGTTTTGAAATAAAAGACCAACAATAATTGAAATTGATGTGATTATATTGTGTTATTTTGACAAATAAAATATGCAGAATTTGAAAATGTGCACAGAATTTTAAACTTTTTGTTGCAGAATTTTTAATTTTTTTGGCATAGAATTCCCCCCCGGAGAAAGAAAAAAAGTTTTGGAAATACTTTTTTTTTATTTTATTTTTTTTTACACTATCAAGAAGATGAGTAGTGACCATGATAGTAGCATATAACCATGACCATTATTTTTATCCTATTTCTTAGGAAGTGTGGTCATTGGACAAGGAAATTCGCTCCTGGGATGTATACATAGGTCTGGAGTTAACAGTGAAGAACCTAATGACATCACTGAGGGCAGTAACAGAGTTGCAGAATCCTGCAATAAGAGAGAGACACTGGCACCAACTCATGAATGCAACAGGTGTAAGTATCCAGTAACAAACAGTGCTTTTTCATGGCATCAGTATAGTGGTACTTGGAGGCACCCAGTGTATAATTAAGCTAGTGGTGCCAAGAATGAATGAATGAAAGGAGATGACTGGTCTCCAGGATCAGTCGGAGCATATCTTGCTGGCGCAGAAAGGAGAATTCTGGATTCCTCGATTCCTTCTGTGTTGAGAAGTGACTTCACAGTATGAATTTTTCCTTTTGTTCTAGTACAATCTTCTGAGGTCAAAGCTGGCTCTCTAAGTAGAAGGGTTGTCAACTAGATTTGAAGAGAGTGTTTGATTACGGGAAGGGATGATCTCTTTTTTGTGTATACTATGTCCATTAAAATGGAGTCCAATCCTGATTGTGGTTGTTATAAATATTTACAAATAAGCAGCAGCTGAGTGCTGCATTCGAGACGTTCCAGAAAACAAACATGGGAGGTTCCATAAGATGCCTTTCCAGCTCTCAGAATAAATATGGGCAGGACTGGCGCTAGAGTTTCTGGTGCCCTAGGTGCTGGGACATTTCGCCGCCCCACGCGCGGGTCTCGTGGCTCCCTGACCCCGGGGGCGGGGGGCGCCCTGGGCTGCCGGGCTGCGGCGGCGGCTCGCTGACCTCAGGGGCGTGCTGACCGGCGGCGCCCTGACCCGGGGGACACCTTGGGCTGCCGGCGGCAGGCAGCTGCTGCTGCCGGCAGCTCAGCCCCTCCAGCAGCAGCGGCTGCAACCATTTAAAAATTTTTTGGGGGGTGCCACTTTTTGGCGCCCCCAAATCTTGGCGCCCTAGGCACCCGCCTAGTTCGCCTAAATGGTTGCACCGGCCCTGAGTATGGGAACAGAGTCCTAGAGCATTCTGGTAGGATTAAAATACCACTAATAATTATTGTTAAAAACAAAATACTAGTGATGTGGATGAAATGTTTCAAGATTGTGATGGAACCACAGATTAAATGAAGAATGCTAGAGAGAATGAGGGATGCAAATGAATTTTTTTTTTTTAAGACATACAGAACTTTTCATAGCAAAGGTTGAAAGAACAGGCGGCTGGATTGTGGGGCTGATGCTGGATGAGACAAAAAAGAGGGAAGCTGGTGTAGGCAAACGATTGTTCATTTTACATAAATGTTTGGGAATAGAGCTGGTTGAAAAAGGAATTTCACACACAAAAAATCAAAATTGTTTTTGTTTCATAGAATTTTTGGGTTGGGGACTGTAATTTGTCATGAATTTTTTTTCCAAATGTTTTTGTAGAATTTTCAGCTATTTTTGAAAAGGAAAGATAGCATCTTTTTTTGGTTTTCTAACTTTTTTTTTCCTAATTTCAATGAAAAACAAAAATAATTGAAAATTTTATGAAACAAATATTTAATTTTTTTTAACTTCAATAGAAGGCCATTTTTGGAGGAAAATTTTTAAATGGAGTAATTTTTCAATCAGCTCTAGTTCTCAGTATGCATGACATGATTTCTGAATTAGAAACATAGATGATGGGGGCAAAGTATGATTTGGTTGAGGTGACAGATTTGGCTAAATCAAGACAACTGGAATATTAAATAAAGAGGGTTTAGAGTTCATGAAAGAAATGGATTTACCAAAAGAGGAGGAGAGGTGACAATAGCAGGCAACTTCCATTGAACTTCCATTGGAAGCTGCACAAACACACCTGACTTTGCCTCTTAGGACTTGTCTACACTAATACAAATGAGGGAAGCTTTTAATTCATGCCTGCAGCATCCTCATAGGGGAGTTCCAACACAGCACGTTGGTACTCACTGCTATTCACACTTCTGAACTGTAGGGCTGATGTAGACATAGCTTTTGTCTCCAGTCCTGAAAAGATTTACTCATGTGCTGACATCTGTGTGCTATAAGTACTTCCATTGACTTGAGGATTGGCTCTCAGTTTCCTGCCAGTTCACTCAAACAGTATCTATGCATTGAGTTCAATGGTAAAAATAGCCATACTTCTTGAAATAGTACTGCGTTGAGAATTGCACCACATTTACAAACCATAAAAGCCTTGCTTAAATCTTAGACTTTACAGATCTCTAATTTTCCTAACATCTACATTAGGAGAAGTTTTTGAGATTATGGGTAGCAAACTGTTCTTTACATTAACAGCCTATGGACTGATTCAGCCATACTCCACAGGTATCTCCAAATGGGATAATCTTAGGCCAGGTCTACACTGCGACTTTAAATCGGTTTAATGGCCGATATACCGATTTAACGCTGTATCCGTTCACACGACGTCGTCATTAATATCGAGTTAA
>NC_133770.1:63146073-63238423 GCF_003597395.2 Chelonoidis abingdonii
CCATGGACATAAGCAATCGATTTTTTGATCGCACTGTGGACGCGCAAAACCGATTTTATAACATCGGTTTTGTAATATCGGTTTAAACTACTTCGAAATAATCGTGCAGTGTAGACGTACCCTTATTTCCAGTACAGTTAGAGCAATACAAAAGCACAGTGGGTATCTGTGACATTCCAGGGTGCAATCCAGACTCGTGAGTGGCTGTGTCACCCCTGCCCTGTGAACTTTGGTGCCTCACAAGGCTTTGCTGCTCTAGCTCCCACCAGGGCTGCTCACAGACAGCCTTCCTGCATGCAGGTAACACCTGAGTGTCTGTGCATAGCTGCAGCCTGGCAACCACACATCAGTCACGCAGTGGTTTCCACTAGTCTTGATTACCACTTGTAGAGTGACCTCAATACAATCCCACAATTTCCCCCCAAAACATGTGCTCTGCACTGTCCAGCCCTCTCCTGGGCAGTCCAGTATACTAAGTTTGTTGCTCCTCTAAGGGAATCAATATACAAGTTTGGTATCTGAAATGTAGTTCTTCTTCGAGTGATTGTTCATGTCCATTCAAAGTAGGTGTGCAAGCGCTCCGTGCACGCCAGCCGGAAGATTTTCCCCTAGCAGCGTCCATAGGGTTGGCTCAGGCGCCCCCTGGAGTGGAGTCGCCATGGCGTCCTATAAAGGGGCACGCCGACCCTCCAGCCCCTCAGTTCCTTCTTACCACCGGTGACGGTTATCTGGAACTTCTCTTGCATAGCAATCTGGCAGTGTCCTATCCATACTGTTTAGTCCGTGTATTCAGTTATATTATAGTTAGTTAGATAAATCTTTGTATATAGTTTTCGTAGTTGAGGGGTTCCCCCCCCCCCACAGTCTTCGTCGCCCGCTGGGGCATGCCTGGGTCCCCCGGGTTCAAATTCTGAGAGGACTGCAGGAAATTCATGCCCAAGAGCGACCTGCACTCTGTGTGCTTGAGGTGCCTCGGAGAGAGCCACCAAAAAGACCGGTGCTCTATCTGTAGAGGCTTCCACCTGCGAACTCTCAAGGACAGAGCTCAAAGACTTAGAGTCCTCCTGATGGGGGCGGCCCTGCGACCACCCTCGAATCCAGAACCGGCCGAGGCGGGCCCCAGCACGTCGTCCTCGGTGCGGAGTGCCCCGGCACCGGCATCAGGACTTAGGGCCCAGTCCAGGTCGTCCAGGACCTGGTACCAGGTGGAGTCGGGTCATAGGATGTCGGCCTCAGTGCGGCACCGCTCACCTTCGCCGGTGACTGCCAAGAAAAAGAAGCTGGTGAGGGATCGGTCTCCCCACCAGGACCCGAGGCCGACCCTGCCCCCGGGGCTAAGCGGACAGGCTGGGTTACAGCCCTTGGCGGTTCCATCGACTCCTGCGCTGCAGAGAGGGTGGTTGAGTCCAGACCAACCTAATTCTCTGGGCCTTAGCGGAGTCGTACGTCCCCCCGTTGACGCCGGAGGTGTTCGAGGCGGCCTCAAGCCTGATGGGTCTCCCGGCACTGGCCTCCCCACATCGTCAGGAGTTGCCTATTGTGGTCCGCCCACCAGTACAATCTAGAGGCAAGCCGGCCATGCTATCGCCTCCCTCCCCGCACTGAGCTGCGAAGGCGGCACCGGACCAGAGGAGAGGCTTCCCGTCGCCTCGACACCGCTCATCTTCAGCATCGAGCACCGCTCCCCCCGGGTCTTCATATTCAGAGACCTCAGACTCAGAGGCGGACTCCTATCGCTCCAGCAGGTCGCGGAGCAGGAGATCGGTGTCGGGGGCGAGCCACCAACGTTACCCACAGTGGGAGCAACAATGACAGCTGCCGTTTTGGACTCCCTGGGCCTACCATCAGTCGGAAGGCCAGGCGTTTGGCCCTCAGTCACGGTCGGCTTCGGTGTCCTCGATGTTGATGGCCCTGGCGCAGCTACCTCTCCCACCGGCACCGTCGCTGGGCAGGGGTGTGCCATCGTCAAGTGCAGCACTCCCTAACCGGGCAGCGGCACCGGCAGCAGCTTTAATTCGGGCTACGCCACCACTGCATGATACGCCAAGTCGCTCACTAGCGACCCCGGTACCAGCCGCCGTGCCGCATTTGGACTCAGAACCGGCACCACAAGCTCAATACCGTGTGCTGCAGGGTGCGGAGGGGCCACATGCACTGGAGGAAGGGCCACTTCATGTAATCTCCTCGTCATCCTCCCTGGACGAGGCGGTCTCAGACATGGCTGCAGCTCCGGCCCTAGAGGGCACTCAAATTCTCCAACAATTGCTTTGGCAAGCAGTTCAAAGCCTCGCAATCCAAGCGGAGGAGATCGAGGTGGACGTGGACCTGTGGTGGACATCCTGGCCCCCTCAGGATCATCCAGGGTGGCCCTCCCGCTGATAAAGACGATAGCGGATAAGTTCCGCACCCTGTGGCAAACACCAGCCTCATTGGCCCCTACTGCCAAGAGGATGGAGCAGCGCTACTTCATCCCCTCTAAAGGGCACGGACACCTGTACACCCACCCTCCCCCGACTCCCTGGTAGCAGATGCGGCTAACCAGCAGGAGCGTCAAGGGTTTCAGGGGTCAACACCAAAGAGCAGGGACGCAAAAATACTTGAGCTCTTTGGTAGAAAGATGTACTCCACGGGGGGACTCCACTCCGCATTGCCAATCAATAGTAAGCCGATATGGCCACAACGTGTGTTCGGCCATGTCGAAGTTTGTGGAGCTCCTTCCCCAGGACTCGAGATCAGAGTTTTCAGCCCTAGTGGAGGAAGGCAAACTGATCTCTCGAGCCTCCCTCCAGGCCACCTTAGATGCGGTGGACTCAGCCTCGCGCACCCTGACCACGGGCCTGGTCATGCGGCGGGGTGCCTGGCTCCAGGTCTCGGGCCTGCCCTGTGAGGTCCAGCAGATGATTCAGGACCTCCCCTTCAAAGGGCAGATGCCGTTTTCAGAGAAAACGGACAAACGTCTCCATAGTTTAAAGTACTCGAGGGCCACGCTTCACTCGCTGGGCTTGCATACCCCTGCGACCCAGCGCAGACAATTTAGGCCGCAGGCAGCCCCTTGCCCATACCAGCCACAGGCCTGCCAGGAGCTGGGGCTCAGGCGGGGTAGAAATGGCAGGAGGTGTCATCAGCGTCACCCCCTCCGGCCAGGCGTCTGGCCAATCGAGATCACCATCTGGGCCTAGACCCCCTATTTGATGCTACGGTCGAGGGCGACCTACCAGTCGAGACTCTGGATCCTCCCACCCCTACCTTTGGGTCACGTCTGTCCCACTTCTACCGTGCCTGGTCCCGAATTACGTCGGACAAATGGGTGCTCTGCATGGGAGAGAGGGGATATTCTATCCAGTTTTCCTCCTTCCCGCCCCACCAACCCCCTTCCCCATCCGTCTTCAGCGACTCTTTTCATGAGCAACTTCTGGTTCAAGAAGTGAAGTCCCTCACGGAGGCAGGGGAGGTGGAAGAAGTTTCACGGGAGTGCAGGGGCAAAGGCTTCTACTCCCGGTACTTCCTCGTACCGAAGGCAAAAGGGGGCCTGAGACCCATCCTAGACTTGCAGCGGCTGAACAAGTTTGTGAGGAAACTCAAGTTCCGCATGGTCTCCCTGTCCTCGATCATTCCCTCCCTGGATCTAGGGGATTGGTATGCCGCCCTCGACTTAAAGGACGCCTATTTCCACATCACCATAATTCCACGGCACCGCCAGTACCTCAGGTTCGTCGTGGCCAGCGTCCATCTACAGTTCACGGTGCTCCCATTTGGCCTGTCAGCTGCTCCCAGGATCTTCATGAAGTGCATTTGGGCGACATGGGGGCATGCACCTATGTGGTGGTCCACGCTAGACTCCGACTTCGCCCGCTGCAGTCCTCATTGGCAATAGTCTATTGCGCGGTCAGGGACCCCCTGGACTCCGTGGTGTCCGTTGCTCGCTTCAGTGGTGGCTCAACCCGCAGGAAATCTGCATGGGTGTTCCCTTTGCTGCCCCACAGCCCTCCGTCTCCCTGGTGATAGACGCCTCGGATCGAGGTTGGGGAGCGCACCTGGGACGCCTCAGGACGCAGGGCTTGTGGTTGCCGGAGGACCTTGAGTTGCTTATCAATGTCAGGGAGCTGAGAGCGGTCCGCCTGGTGTGTTGACCTTCCGGTCTCACCTGGCCAGCAGGTGTTTCAGTCCTTTCGGACAACATGGCGGCAGTCTTTTATATCAGCAAACAAGGGGGTGCACGGTCCTCCTTCCCTCTGCAGGGAAGCCCTTGCGCTGTGGGATTTCTGCATCCACAATACCACTTACCTGACGGCGTTCTACCTTCCGGGGGAACAGAACGGCTTGGTGGACACCCTCAGCCGCTCGTTCCAGGGTCACGAGTGTTCCCTCCGATGGGACGTGGTGCGCTCAATTTTCCAGCTCTGGGGCTTTCCCCAGTTAGACCTGTTTGCCTCGGGGGAAAACAGGAAGTGCCGATGGTTTTGCTCTCTTCTGGGCTACAGTCAGGGGTCTCTGTCTGATGCTTTCCTTCAGCCATGGGAAGACGGCCTGCTCTATGCCTTTCCTCCAATCCCCCTGATACACAGGGTGCTTTTAAAGATTTGCAGGGATCGCACCAGGGTAATTTTGATAGCTCCGGCGTGGCCGCGCCAGCATTGGTACACGTCACTCCTGCACATGTCCGTTCAGGCGCCCCTGACGCTGCCCCTACTCCCGGACCTGATCACGCAGGACTGGGGCTCCCTCCTCCATCCGAACCTTGAGTCCCTTCACCTCACAGCCTGGATGCTCCATGGCTGAACCAGGTGGAGTTGCAGTGTTCCCAGCAGGTCAGGCAGGTGCTGCTGGGTAGCAGGAATACATCAATTAGGGCCACTTACTTGGCTAAATGGAAGCGCTTCTCCATCTGGTCGGGTCAGCGGGGTCACGATCCACTGGGGGTTCCAATTCCCATTGTCCTTGACTGTTCGCTCCACCTAAGACAACTGGGCCTCTCCCTTTCCTCCATTCGTGTACATTTGACGGCCATATCCGCTTTTCATCTGGGAAAGGTGGATACCTTAGTGTTTGCGAACCCACTGGTTGGGTGTTTCCTCAAGGGTATGGACAGGATCTTCCCGCATGTGTGTCAGCTGACCCCTGCTTGGGACCTGAACCTCGTCCTGTTTGTCCTCTCGGGGCCTCCCTTTGAGCCTCTGGCCTCGTGCTCCCTGCTGTACATGTCATACAAGACTGCCTTCCTGGTGGCCATCACCTCGGCCCGACGGGTGTCGGAGCTTCAAGCGTTAACATCTGAGCTCCCGTGCACAGTCTTCTACAAGGACAAGGTCCAACTTAGACCTCATCCAGCTTTCCTACCCAAGGTCGTTTCACAGTTCCACATGGGCCAAGATATCTTTCTCCCGGTGTTTTACCCGAAACCACACGCCTCCAGCGAAGAGCGGAGGCTACAGTCCCTGGATGTTCGCAGGGCCTTGGCTTTTTACATAGAGCATACCAAGCCGTTCAGACGCTCGACCCAGCTCTTCATCACAGTGGCAGAGAGGATGAAGGGGCTACCCATTTCCTCTCAGCGGATCTCTTCGTGGATCGCGACCTGCATCCGGGAATGCTACTGTATAGCGAAGACCCCTGTCCCTCCGGTCACGGCCCACTCCACTAGGGCGCAGGCCTTCTTGGTGGATTCCTGGCTTAGGTTCTGACTCAGGAGATTTGTAGAGCGGCCACATGGTCCTCCATCCACATGTTCTTGTCTCACTATGCCATCACGCACCAGGCTAGGGATGATTCAGCCTTCGGTTGCGCAGTAGTCCAGTCAGCAGTGATCTCCAACCCCTCCTTGCAAGGTTAGGCTTGTGAGTCACCTACTTTGAATGGACATGAACAACCACTCGAAGAAGAAAAAACGGACACCCACATTTTAGTAACTGTTGTTCTTCGAGATGTGTTTTTCATGTCCATTCCAACACCCACCCTCCTGCCCCTATGTCGGAGTGCCGGCAAGAAGGAACTGAGGGGGTGGAGGGTTGGCGGGCGCCATGGCAGCTCCACTCCAGGGGGCGCCTGAGCCGACCCTATGGACGCTGCTAGGAGAAAATCTTCCGGCTGGCGTGCATGCAGCGCTTATACACCTACTTTGAATGGACATGAACAACACATCTCGAAGAACAGTTACTAAAAGGTGGGTAACCGTTTTTTACTCACACAGTTCACAACACTAGATTATTTTGGTTAAAGAATAAAACAAGTTAATTTAGCTACAAGGGGATAGGTTTTAAGTGAGTACAAGTATAAGGCATTAAAATCAGAAATGGTTACAAGCGAGGGGAAGATAAAATGCTTCCTAGTAAACTTAACAAACTAGACTTGGCTCAAGTTGAAATCTCTTACCATGTTTCCAGTAACATTGCTGACCAAATTCTCGGGCCAGGATCTGCTCCCACAGGCTTGTTTCTTTTATCGTCTTAGGTGCAAGAGTGAGAGATGGATAGGGAAAGAGAACTTGGGTGTTTTGCCCCTCACTCTTATAGTTCTGTCTCCTTTTGACGGTGCATTTTCTTGAAGGTTACCCCTAGATAAAGTTAATTCCCACTGTAAGGATGGAGACAAAGAGTCTGATGGTGAAAAAGGTTCCATGCTGTTGTTTGCTAAGATGCAAATTTCTTTGCTCCGACCTCGCTTCCTTGCCAAAGAATGGCCACTTGAAGGTGATGGTCCAGCAGCTTTGACACCTGGCGGGATGCGTCATCTTGTCCTTTGTCTTTGAGAAACATGTTTACCCACTTCCCAGACTTGTCTGGTAAACGCACTTCAGTCATGATTTCAGCGTATATTGATAATTTTACATGTAATGTTGCTACACACATTTCATCATGATATTGACCAGCAAGGTAATAGTTTTCAAATGATACCTCACAAGCCATATTTTGTACAAAGATTTTGTTTATTTTACAGGTCAGATTGTCAATAACTGAAGGCACAACCTTAGCAGACTTGCTGAGACTACAACTGCATAAGGTGGAAGATGAAGTCCGAAGCATTGTTGACAAAGCAGTGAAAGAGCTGGGCACTGAGAAGGTGGGTCAATCCCATTTCTCTTTTTCTGTTATACATTGGCATGACAATTCTTCATATTAATTTATCATGAACATGGACAAAACTTAGCCATAAAGAAATTTATGGCTGACACAAATAGTTTCATTTAACCTAGTTGGAATGTGATATGTGATCAATGACAGTAGGTGAAAGTGTTTAATTGCTTTGCATGTAGTGTATTCTACAAATACTGCTTTTTGAAATACAATAGTTTTACTTTGCAACCTGAAGCATCAAACTTAAATATATAAAAGTGTTACTGTTACTGTTTTTAACTAGATTCTTACAGAGATCAGCCAAACATGGGCTACCATGGAGTTCTGCTATGAAGAGCATTACAGAACCAGAACTCCGTTATTAAAATGTGATGAACAGCTTTTTGAAACTTTAGAGAACAATCAGGTAAGACTTTGGTATATTAATATTATTCCTGTTGCATTTTTAACAGTTTAAACTCACAACTTTTTCTATAACTTTTATTTACAGTGAATCCTATTTTCCCCAGATGTTAGTCTATAAAATTATATGTATGCTGTTTAACTATATATATCTTAAGGAAAATTCCTGTCTCTGTGTAGGAGTTAGCAAAATTACAGCTCCTTGGTTTTATATTTCCCTAGTTTCTTTGGAATCATTTAATAATATGTTGTCCATTTGCAAGGCTAGATAATGACTTTTGCTCTGATATATAATAATAATAAGTTGCAAGAGAATTTGTAAAAGTTTTCTTAGCTGTGACTCCTGTGCTTGATGAGTTATTTTGATTACTACTTTTTTGCTGCTCTCCTTTTTGTTTTTTTCTAGGTTCAGTTGCAAACAATTCTGCAAAGTAAATATGTAGAATATTTCATTGAACAAGTCACGAGTTGGCAAAGGACATTGAATGTGGCAGACTCAGTCATTTTCATTTGGATGGAAGTTCAACGCACATGGTCTCATCTAGAAAGCATCTTCATTGGCTCTGATGATATCAGAACCCAGTTGCCTGAAGACGCCAAAAGATTTGATGGAGTTCATGCAGACTTCAAAGTTAGTAGGGCATAGTTTATCGTAATGTAGTGAAATGGTTGCTCTTGTCTTCTTATTTTAGGAAAAGTAGATTGTCCATTATCTTAAATACACGTCTTAAAATATTATTGGTATTTTAATTATACAATGTGGATAATTAGACTTCATTAATAAGAATAAGAAGAAAACCAAACAGCATAAAGGGTTTTTGCACTGTTGTAAGGAGCAGCACACCAGGGCCTGCACACGGGAGAAGAATCATGATTCAAGCTATGTCTACATTACAACTTCTATGCCAAAATAGCCTCTTTGTGTAGATGAAGCATACAGAAGGAGGAGTTCCGTCCCGCATAAGAATGCTGCCTCCTGAACAACAGTAGCTAGGCTGACAGGAGCCTTCTTCAGTCAGGATAGCTGGAGCCACACTTTTGTCAGCATAAGCTCTGTTGATGATGGGGGGGGGTAAATCTTTTTTTCACACCCTTAGCCAACATAGCTATACTGGTATAAATTTTGAGTGCAGGCCAGGTCTAAGATAGACTTCCACGCTACTTTAGAGGGATGTGATCTGTTTAAGTATAGAGGAAGAAATTAATGCTCCACCCAACCTCTGACCCTCTCTGCCGTATCCCCCATCCACTGATTTGGGTGAGGGAATAGAGCAGATATACAGCACCGGTTTGTCCCTGTAAACCCAGACCTAAGGTGTGAGGAGTTTTCTCCACCTTATGGTTATGTAGGCAGGGACACAATCCAGTCCATAGTATGGGATGATCTCAAATATTTCCAGTAGTTTGGCCCTGGTTGTAGTGCAAAAAGTCCTTTAGAATTTTTTTTTTCATCTAATGGAGGCATCTTGATTTAACTGAAATCTGAATCTTTTGGGCTTGAATCTCTGTAGCCCGGGATCTCGTCTAGTCATTTAGACCAGTGCAAAGGAGTTGTAAAACACTGCCATTCTGATTTTGTAGAATTTTATGCTCACTTCTTAGCCTTTTTACATAGGTGTGAATGACCACAGAAGATCCAAGGCAGTGGAGAATCAGGTCTTCTATATTTCAGTCCAAGCAAAGAAATATAATGGGAGTTAATACTTTTCTGCTACTGTTTGTCACTCTTTTTGTTAGAAGGGATCACATGAAAGTGATCATGAAAGTGCAGCAGAAGTTTCTTTCCATGGGCACAATTGACTTGTAGTGTGTTTCTACATTTATTTAATGCTTTTACCTTCAATTTAAAAGGCTATAAAATGAAATAAATAATGGACTTTTCCTTATTATTTTTCCATTAAAAAATGGAACCAAAAAGAAACTAGTACTATTCTCTCCAACTCTTGCATGTCTTTATTGACTCATTTTAGCAAATGTTATGAAAAGGAATATCTAGGTTTGAATTTTAGATGTTATAATTAATACCTCTTCACTTTGCTCAGGAATTAATGATGGAAACAGCAAATACAAAAAATGTGCTAGAAGCAACAACCAAACCAAATCTATATGAAAAACTTGAGAGTCTGCAACACAGGTAAAATTGAAGCTATGATTTTGAATATGTTCAAATGTGTAGGTCAGGAACAATCAGTAAAGAAGTGCTGGGAGGCTGGCCTGTGTGTTTACTGTTTTGTGCAGGTTGACAACAACATACTGTTTTTGAAGACTTAAGGCTTAAGTTGATATAACTTGCCTCGCTAGCGGATGTGAAAAAGCCACCCCCATGAGCGATGCAAGTTACAGAGACCTAAGTGCTGGCCAAACTAGTGCTTTGCCGGTAGGAGACGCTCTCCTGCTGATAAGGTTTCCGCCTTTCATGGTGGTGGATTAATTATGCCGATGGGAGAGTGCTCTCCTGTTGGCTTAAAGCATCTTCACCAGAAATGCTACAGCGAAGCAGCTGTATCATTGCAGCTGTGCTGATGTAGTGCTTTTAGTGTAGACTAACCCTTACTTTAGATCCCAGTCACTTCCTTATTATGTGGCTGATACTTATATAATTTCTTCCCATTATCAGGTGACACTGACACTTTAAAAAGAGAGCTTACCATTTGGGGCACTTTTAAAATATTGATGGTTTAGATAGTACACTGCTACCTCGATATAATGGCACCTGATATAAGACGAATTCAGATATAACGCGGTAAAGCAGTGCTTGAAGGGGATGGGGCTGCGCGCTCCACTGGATCAAAGCAAGTTCAGTATAACTCGGTTTCACCTATAACGCGGTAAGATTTTTTTGGCTCCCAAAGACAGCGTTATACCGAGGTAGAGGTGTATAAACTTACTAATTTTTTTTGTCAGTTTGGTTTTTAAATAGTTTAATTTTAGATCAAATTTCTCCCCACCCCTCTCTTTCTGGTTGAATCTGAGGGGCTGGGAGATTTTCTCTCTCTCTCTCTCTCTCTCTCTGATAATGTTTAGGGTCAGAGATAGTGGACAGTATCCACCATAGAGCCTCCTGGAGCATGGCACTAGGTATGACTTTAATCTTGCTCCTCCGTTTAAGATTCCACCCTGGGGGGAGCAGTGAAAACTTGCATTGATTATAGGGATGCATTTTGGGAAGCTAAAATGATTAGCTGCTGGTCTGGTGGTACTGTTGCAGCTAGCACTGATAACAAGCCAGTGGGAGAGGTGGGCTTAGGGTGACCAGACAGCAAATGTGAAAAATTGGGATGGAGGTGGGGGGTAATAGGAGCCTATATAAGAAAAAATACCCCAAAACCGAGACTGTCCCTATAAAATGGGGCATCTGGTCACCCTAGGTGGGCTGCTTTTTTCTGTATAGCCTAAACCGGAGGTTCTCAACCTTTTTCTTTCTGACCCTCCCTACCTCCAACATGCAATAAAAACTCCATGTCCTTCACAACTGTTTTTCTGCATATAAAAGCCAGCACCAACATTAAGGGGTAGGAAGCAGGGCAGTTGCTCGGGCTCCACATCACAGGGGACACCGCAAAGCTAAGTTGCTCAGGCTTCAACTTCCACCTTGAGTGGTGGAGTTCAGGGTCCTGGGCTGCAGTCCCTTGTGGTGGGGCTTTGGATTTCTGCCCTGAGCCCTAGAGAATTGAATGCCTGCCATGCTTGGCAACTCCCCTGAAACCTGCTCATGGCCCGCTACTGGGCCACAGATTCCTGATTTGAGAACCACTGGCCTAAGCAAGGGGCTGTTTTTTTTCAAAGCCGCCTGAAACTTGAACAGCTGTCCAGAGCCTCGCTGCTCCTGTGAGTGGCAACATATGCCACTCCTCACATTATAAGAAAAGAGAACTTTTTAGTACATCTTCAGAGTAGCAGCCACTTCCTTTTCTCCGGATTTAGCTGCTGGTTGAGATTAACGGACCACCTCCACCCAAAATTTCCACCTCCCCGGTCAACAGTAGGGTGTCTGTCCCCGTCCTGTACTCTTTCAAGATGGACCCTTTAGGGGAGTAAGCTGGAGAGACACATCCACTTACCCAGAACCGTGTGCCCCCATGGCCTTTGCTGGTACCTGCCTCCATGCAGCTTGGCTCTTCTGGATTTCCAGGATCACCTGAAAAAGGAGCATGTCCTGGTTCAGTCAGGCAGCATAATGTCTGAGAATTTCCATGGAGAGAAATCTGTAAATCTGCCACCTGATCATCAATTGCCACTTTTATAAAGCACTTCAGATTTGGCTTTCATTCCTTGGTTGAAGTATCCTTCATTAGGAGGGTGCTCCCTGAATCATTTCACTATACTTCACCTAAAAAAATAAGAGGAAATCCTACTATTCCCACCTTATCTCTGTCTCTCTACTAATTTCTCCTGAATCAATATAGAAAATGTATTATCTAGTTTCCTTTCTGCAAATAACCTCTCTCTCACTCCATTCCCCACTGAGAAGTCTTTGGAGTGCTTCTACAATGGCTTCTTCAGGCTCTTTGTTAGTTTATACCACTTAAGCTATCCACTTTTAAATACCCACAACTTAATTCTTATTTTGCAACTTCTTAAAAGGAAATTTTCCCTGTGTCATATAATTCTGAAATGTAAATGTAAGTAACATTTTTCTTTTTATTTTCAGGCTTTCTCTTTGTGAAAAAGCTCTTGCGGAGTATTTAGAAACCAAACGCATAGCTTTTCCTCGGTTCTATTTTATTTCTTCAGCTGATTTACTTGACATTCTCTCAAAAGGAACACAGCCAAGACAGGTAATATTGCCTGCACGTTTTTGCAATTTCATTATGTCCACAGAAAAATATTCTCAGTATTAATTGTGAAGTGATAATATATGGCTGCATGCTCCTTTTAAAGTATGATTTCACTGTAAACAAAACATAGGTATTTGTAAATAATACAGTCCCTGCTTGTTTCTTTGTTTTTTTGTGGAGAAAAATTAAAAGTGCTTAAACAGGGTGTCATGTTTTCTGATATGGCTTACAACTGAAAGTGCCAATCTTGGATCAGACTGTCAAAAAAGAGGGGAGACACCCCCAACTGGTGGAATATTCTATCATTAGATTTCACTAAGCCAGTAACAAATGTGTGCTCTGGAGTACTATATTAGTCTCACTGTGGAGCCAGAGACAGTCCCCTTAGGTTCTCCAGCCTCCCTCTACTACCCAGACAAACTGGACTTTGTGATGAAGAGTTATTAAAACCAAAAATCACCTTTTATTAAGTTACTCCCAACCCCAAAGGGTCAATCACTTACTCCAGGTCAATGGATCCTCTCGATCTCACACCTAAGATAATGCTGACAGCCAATTTCTCTAGTAAACTAACTTTACGTTTATTAGCTAGGAAAAAAGAAATGAGTAATTGAGAGGTTAAAGCAGGTAAAATACATTAACAAGTGAGTCAAAGTTTGTAAGTACTAAATCTCTGCTATTATATTGGAATCTGCTAGTGTTCCATAAGTCTCTCAGGGTTACCTATAGAATAGCTCTAGGGATCTCTGTCCAATCACTCAGTATTCTATCCTGTCAGAATCCATCAGGATCACTCATATAGCTACCTTCCCCAGAAAGCAATCTGGCTAGTGTTTCCATCACAGCATGGGTTTTTCCTTTGTTGACTAAACACACACTGGATCTGTGGATTTCCCATTGTTGAACACGTTGGCCCATGCTTTGAAATTAGCATGCCTCTTCATTTACAGTCCCAAGGCACCAATTCTGTTTGTTGCACAATCCAATTACAGATACATACACAATATATTTATTTACAGCAGTCCAAACAATCTTTCCTTAGTTTTCATGAAGTTTTACACATTAAGTAAATTCTCATCCTAATACTAATGCACCTTTGATCTAGGATTACCTAATTACAAGGTATACTTTAATGTAACTACATGTAATGTGGTGGCAGACAACAGAATACGCATAGGCAAAAACAATACAATCAACATCTCTTTTTGATCTATTCCAGCAAATGAATTGGCTTGAACACACAATGACCTTTTAGCATTTCTTTGATATTCACATATACCCTCTTGCTCTAGCCTGAGCTGGCAATCTGCTAGACAGCATCACCCAGGGAGAAATGAAACAATCTTTAAGGGAGCAAGTGTTGCAAGTGCTGTGCCTTCTCTTACAGGAAATATTGTGCACATGCCATCTGTAACATCTAATAGAAAGTCAAAGATGGAAAAGACTGAGATCATGAAGTCCATCCTGCCTGTGGCCCAGCATTTGTCAGAGATCAAATCTCAGGCATGCCACTTGTAACAATGATAAGTAATGCTGAAAGGGCTATGGTGTTTGTTATATTGTCACTGATTGAGCTTCTGACTATTCTACTTGGAATGTTTTTGTAACCATGACTCCGTTTGCTCCCCTCAAACAATAATCTGCCAGGTTGTGTGACAGCTAAAGGCTCATTTATATTGAAGCGTCTGCACTAGAATATTATTCAGAAGCTTTACATCACCTTATCTACAAGCCAGATGACATCCCAGTAGTGACCACTCCTGCTGCAGCCATTAATTCTCAGGGTATCAGAATTATTTCTGTGCCTTAGATAGAGCGTATTTAGAAGGGATGTGATGCCTAAAGCAAGGAATACTTTACCAAAGAATAAAGGACTCATGAGACTTAAATAATGATCTTTTCAATAATACAATCCTAAATTCTCATAGCTTCCTTACATCACTAAATCTTAGGGACCTGTTTCATCCTTAAAACTGCACACTTCAGTAGAGAGACCAAGGCCACTGAATTGCCCACTCATGCTGGAGGTGGGCCCTTCTTGTCAGGATTGTGGCATACGGGCAGGGCAATGAGGAAGTTTTTGCCACTTCTCACGCCACATTTATTCTGTAGACAATGAACTTCGGTGTCTCTGGCTGTCAGGCTGGAACTTTTCCCATGAGCATGGGATGTCTCTTAAGAAAAGCATTTAAATATAGTCCATATACCCTAGGATCCTGATCTTGCATTTGGGTCTTTGCACCTGTGTGGCATCCTACCGAAGTTAGCTCCCAGTATAACCTCAGAGCTTCCACAATGTTATGGAGAATCTGGCTTTTATTTCTTGATTATCTTCAAGACCTAAGACCAAAATGCTGGTCCAGTGCTGCATTGATCTTAGCAGGAGTTAGACACTGACAGCAAGTTCTGTGAGTTGAAGGTCTGTAGAATCAGGTTTGTAGGCAATTGGGGGGGAAAAAACCCAACAGAGTGAGACAATGCTTATTTACCTAATTATCTTAATCCACGTAAAGATAAATGTGGATTAAAAATAGAAAATCTGAGCAAATGTATGATGGTTGATTTTCTTAAACCTGTTGTATTGTCTGGAAACAGGTGACTCATCATCTTACCAAACTTTTTGACAACATTGCTGATCTTCAATTTCAAGATAATAAAGAGAAATCTGCAAATATTGCACTGGGGATGTACAGCAAAGAAAAGGAATATGTTCCATTCCGTGCAGAATGTGAATGCATTGGTCAGGTACCTTGTGTTGTTTAAACTTTCTTGGAGGGCATTTTTTTTCTCTTTGGAGTTGGAGGAGAGGCTAAGTGAATATTCTCTTCTGCTAAGCTTACTGGATATTTAGGGGGAAATATACTGGGAGATCATGGGCACCATATAAAAACATAGGAAATCTCATGTAGAAAAAGGAACACAGCTCCCTGCCTGCAGAGTAGCAGGGCTGGCCCATCAGTGTGCAATTAATTACGTCCCCCAATTTACAAGAGGCAAAAAGAGATCCAGGGAGAGGACTGCCAATGGGAGGAGGTCACAGGAGAAGTCAGCTTCTATATTGTTTGTTTTGAGACTGCGCTTGGATGGATGGGTTCTTGTGATGTTTTCTTAACATTAAAACACACCTCACAGGTGTTCAGATTCTATCCAGAAGTCATGATCCCTTGATCATTCTCACACAGATTAACCTGTCACACTTTTTTCCTGAAGATTAAAAGATGTATTCAATGGAGAGGAAGCAGTAGCAGCATTTTGAGCTGTCTTGTCAGTGACAATCATGGACTCGTAAATGGTGATGGCTGGAAAGATGTCCTGGGTTTTGTACTCCAACTGATAGCATGGAGCAAGATTTTCCCCTACGTGGTTGCTTTTCAAGGGTTTTTTCCTAATTTCTTCTTAAACACTTCTAATGATGGTGTCTATAATACTTCTCTAGGCAGAGCATTCAGTTGCTCCTTTGAATACTGACTACACCAATTCAGAAAACGGTACTAAACCCAATACTGATGGCATGGAAAATACCTTTAATTAGCTGTAAAGCAAGAGAGTGGCAACCACAGAATGTTCTATGGATTCACTTTCTGATGTGAAGAGCTTTCCAAACATTGATGGATGTGGTTTTTTTGTTTAATTTCTGTGTTCCATTCCTTTTTTAATATACAACTAAGGTCATAGGATTGATGGAGGGAAGGATTATGAAAAGGAGTGAACCAAATCACAAGAGATTGTATGTATAAGTTTCCCATAGAAGGTTTTGAAAGCCATGTATCTGAGTTGTACAAAATTAGATTGGATAGTGCATCTTTTCACCTTTACCCTCAAGTATTTATAAAACCTATTTTGCAGGGACAACAATATAACTCCTCCAGCATCATTTTTTAAAATTACACCAGTACAGAACTTTTATTATTGATGGCACAGCTTCTTCACCAATATAAGTTAGGATGGGTGCTGTACAGATTTTCCCACTGGAGACATGGGTCTCCACAAACACATATGATATTTTTGGACTGTTTTTCTGAGTGTTGGTACTCAGACAGATTGTGTTTGGATGGTTTTATCTCTACTAACAAATGGTACCATCACTGGAACCTAAGGGCCAAGCAACCATGAGATCATTTGTGCAAGAAATGTATCACTTAAAGCTCTGTCTCTTACATCCTTTATATCTTCTTCATATACTTTAGCCAGAAGAAGAGCTCTGTGTTACTTGACAGCTTCTCTCTCACCAACAGAAGTCGGTCTGATAAAAAATATTACCACTCCCACCGTATCTTGCAAATATCCTGCGACCAACACAGCTACAGCACTGCATATTCTGTAACTCTTTGTTTTTCTTCGGGTGATGGTCCCTATATGGATTCCAGATGTGGGTGTGCATGCGCGCTATGGCCAAGAACCAGAACTTGTTCATAGTACTGTCCATTGACCCACACGTACGTTGTGCATCAGCCACGTGGTGTGTCTGAGGCTTTAAGAGGCTGTGTGGGTTGACTCAACTCGAGTTCCCTCTTACCGCCGCATGGCCAGAGTCATCACCCCTGTTCTTCAGTGCTCTTAGCTTGCTAGTAGAACTCTTTGTCCATCCTTGCCTTCTGTGCTTAGTTTTGTAGTTTTTTCTGGTTAGGTTTTGTTCTGCTGTTGGATTTCTTACCCTCATGGGGTGTCCCTGCACACACCACCTGCCCTTCTGGGGACTATGTCCTGGCAAGCCGGCTTCAAGAACTGTGCTTCATGCCTGCACTCCTTCCCTGTGACAAGCACCACCATTGCCTCTATTGCTTTGGCAATGTCCACATGGTCTCCCACTGCTCTATCTGCTGCTCGTTCCTGCCTTGCACTCAGGAAGCCAGACAACTCTGCCTCCATAAGTATCTGATGGAGGAAGCTGTGTGTCCACATGCACAATTGGAACGGAGACCAGCAGATCCACTGGAGCACCTGTAGTGAGCACCCCCCACCTCCCTCCCATGTGCCGCTGCCCATGGTACCGCTGCAACCGCAGAAACACCATGCACGTAAGAACCATAGACATGGGCATAAGGGCCGTGGCCCTGCCTGTGCTCCACCCCGAGGACCCACTTCCACTTGTCCTCTTTTCCTGAGGCCCCACCCCTACTCTGCATCTTTCCATCCCCTCTCTGCCCTCATGGGGGCTTTGGGGAAGGGGTGAAGAGGCACTCACAAATGGTGAGTAGCCAGCTGGCCAGGCAGGTGGGAAGATTGGGGGCGGGGGGAAAGAGGTGTGAGACGTTGGCGGGGGGAGCATTGGGGGAAGGGGCCAAGTAGGGCCGGTCGTGGAGCATGGGCATGGCCAATCAGGGATGGGCCTTGGTGCAGGGCAATGGTCTGGGGCCATGGTCCGGGCACACCCAGCTTCCCCAAATGGAGGAATCACATGCTGCCAATGGTCAGGGCCCTCCCGGACTGCTCTCTTGATACGTGAGGCCTTCCTCTACCCGTCCCAGGCAGTTTGGCACAACCCGGCTTCCTGTGCCCCCATCCTGAAGCATGCCGAGTGCCGCTTCTTCCTCTTATCTAAGGGTATAGATTTCCTGTTCACTCATCCCTGTCCCAGTTGGCTTGTGGTCCACGCAGCGACTGAGCATGCCTGACAGCAACATCTCAAGGCCACTCCTCCAGAGTGGAGGAAGAGTGGGTGGCGAAGAAATTGAACCTTTTGTGGTGCAAGATTTACTTCCCTTAGGACTTCCAGTAAGTAATCTCCTTGTCTTGAACATACTTATTGACATTTATGTTCCAACATTTAATAGTTGTAAGTCGGGAGACACACTGGGTTTAAACACCTGGGGCTATGGAAAAGACAGGTTATATTAGATGTCTGAGAAACCTAATAACACCACATGAGCTGTCAAAAAAATATGCACCATAAATTTTGAGCCCAGTGGCTCTGAGTAAGGCAAGTATGGGCAACAAATAAAAAATGAGTCAAGTCAAGAAAGCCCAAAAACAAAAGGGACAAATGTAAAGTGGAAGCTAGTTGTGTTGATTGTGCACAGAAACTACTTTTGGTTATGTGGTTAGTATGAAAAGGAAAGAGTTACAAAAAGATGGAAAGCCTGCTTATGCCAACTACTTTAGAGAAATTAATCTTCATGTAATTCTGCAATGCTATCGAGGTCAATATCTGTCTGGGTTTCCAACCATGTAACTGTATGGGACAGTTTCAACTTTGAAATCCACATATCTCAAGGTTTTCTACTTTTTCTATTTTTGTTTTTGGATTTCAAATACCCTTGTTCCTTATTTATTTAGGACAGATCCTTTTTTCTCTCATTGTCCTTTGTAGGATTTGCGTGTGTGTAACCCTAATCTGCTGATAGGGAAACAAACACACTTTAATCAAAATATCTGTCTTGATCTTTTAATTTTTGCAATAATTGGAGAAATGTCACCATATAAACCACTTATTGATCAAAATGTCTTGTTATCTCTTTTCTCATCAGTGTGCTGCCTGGAAAGAGAGAGAAATAGTTAGTTGATTCTATCTCAATCTATATGTCAGTCATTTTCTTTTTTGTTTATTGTTAGAGGTGCTCCCCTGCCTTTTGTGGTGTAGATTGGCAGATAGTGTTGCTCTAACCAGGGATCTTTGTTCATGTCCTGGCCCAGTTTCCGTCATCTCTCCATTTTCTCACTTCTTATCCCTTTTTGTCTCTGTTCTCTTTTTGTTGTGGTTGAATGTTGTGATATTTTTTCCTCCCTCTATTCCCTGGTGATATTGTCCCCCATTTTCCTTTCAGGGCAGTTTTCTGTCCTTGTTCTCTACTCATAGAAACTTATGTGCTGCTCAGAGAAGCAGTTTCCATTAAGGATCCCTTGGGCTGCTGCTTGAGCCTGTATCTCTGTATATGTGAGCTGTTCTTGCTGCCAAACACATTATGGGAGCTTCCATGAAACAAATATAGGGAAAGTAGGTGGTTTTCAAAAAGCAGTGGCTGGGAAGGGATGAGAATGGGGACAGGATGGATCTAAGGTCATCCAGTTTTCTGAGGTAAGTTTGTGCTATTTTTTTCTAAGACTGGCACCAGTCAGAGTGGAAAATACTATTGCACACCCTGAAACCTTTAAACAATATTTTATGTCTTCAACTAGTTGTCATATATACTCAGCATGGAAAGATGAAATGAGACTTGACACTGCATAATCTGTAAATACAAACAGAACATGTAAGCAGATAGTAGTCTGAGATCAAACTTCATTTTAAGCCTTTTATCACGGCCAAAAAAAAATCTTCTTTCAATAAAGTTAAATTTCAGACAATCAGGTTAAATTCCTTAATGCTCCTAAAACTGAGAAATGAAAACCAAAGAGACAAATAACTACTAGCTAAAACTACAAGCACTAATTTAAAGAAAGTCATGTTTTCCAACAAAAAAAAATACATAGTTCTTGTTAAATATGCACCATAATTCTTGTTAATGTGTTTAATTTTAGGGGGACATGTATGTGACTAGAATGTTTCACCTATATCTGGTGTTCTTATGGTTATGTTCGTTTTCTACAAGAGACCGCCAAGATCCATAGCCCCAATTTTTGGGCCTAATATTTTGATTGGTTTTGTAAGCCCACATAATTCTTTGTTCTTTGCACAATAATTGGTTCCATACTCTTTTTTTTTTTTTTTTTTTTTAAATAAAAATGGGACAAGATTAGTGATGGGATACATACAAAGCCTTGTTGGGTAGCATCTGAAAGTAGTTACCATCTGGTGGCTGTTGGATGACAAGAATTTGTGGGCTTGATCCACTGCCCATATTAGACAAGAGTTCACATTAGAAAACTGCTCTCACAACGGGAACTAATTGGCAACCTTGTTGATTGTCTGAGTAGGGAACCCAGAGACTGAACATGCCAGATGACTCAACTTGCTTCTTAAAGGTGGTTCATCCAAAACAAGGTTTTTGCATGTTGGAAGAGTAACATCAGGAAGCTTCCATTGCCAATTCGCACTCTATACCAGTTCTTTAGATAATAAAGAACTTTTCTGTCCCAGGCTTTCAGGCAAACACATTTGATGAGCTTTAAGGCAAACACACACACAAATAACTAAGTGAATAAAGTAAAACGATGCTAGTATCTCAACACTCATAAAAGTTCTTGTAGTACTAAACAACCATGATGAAAACAGCGTGAAACATGGAAAGAAAACTGGTTCTAACTGGAAGTCAAGAAAAGGGTTTGTGTGTGTATATTTTATTTTATTAATGGGTACAAAGAAATACCTTGACAAATATCTGTTTAAATACTGTTCATGATACCAATCAAGTAGGAAGCTATTCCCTCATTAAAATATTCTGAACGCTGATGCAGCATGTATCTTTTTCAAAAGGTGGAGATCTGGTTACAACAACTTGAAGAAACCATGTGTAAAACAGTGCATCGTCATATCATGGAGGCTATAGCTGCCTATGAAGAAAAGCCCAGAGATCAATGGATTTTTGACTACCCGGCTCAAGTTGCACTTACCAGCTCACAAATCTGGTGGACGACAGATGTAGGAATAGCATTCAACAGGCTGGAGGAGGGATTTGAAACAGCCCTGAAGGATTACAATAAAAAACAGGTATTGATGTCTTGCTTATACTGTATGAAAACAAGGTTCCGTTTTCATACTGTATCAATCACCCAGAAATGCTTGGCTGGCATGTTAAATATTTTTTTAGTCAGACTGGCTACTTGCTATTCCCATCCTCTGAAGAAAAGGAAATATGCCTCTTGCTTCTGATTCTCTCTCCCTCTATAGATGATCCCATTTCTGTTTCTCTCTCCAACAATGAAAATTGCCCTTATAGCTTTCTGTGGGTTCATTTTGGAGGAAGAAGAGGAAGGGTAAAAACCAAGGTGCTACAAAATAAAGGATTTTTCCTATAGTTAGCAGGGATAGTTTGTGACCTAAAACTGTCTCAAATCTGGAAAAGTAGATCATACCAAATCCAGCTCTTTGAGGTAGGTATTTTTGATAATTAAAGACAGATGAGGGGCATTTATTCTGAAAATGTGATATGGGCCTTTATTTTCAAAAGCTATTGGTGATTTTGGATGCCTCAGTTTTATGATCTCCACCTTGAGTTCTCTTTCAGGATCTTGGTTTTCAGAAAGTGCTGACCACCCCTCTCTGAAAACTTGGAGTACGTTTGTTGTGGGGGTACAGGAAGGATCTATGGTCATTCAGCATTCCGGAATTGCTGCTATTCCTATTGTAAGGCATCTCAAATTGAGCACCGAAAAATTAGGACACCCAAAGATCACTAGTAATTTTGAAAATGTAGGGTGTACTGAATACTGGTAAACAACAAAAACTTGATTGCACCTCCATGATATTATGGAAATTTTAGGGTGTGCACACCCATACATGTGCCTGAAGAGTGGGAAGGTAATAATGCATATGTAAGGAAGCCAAAACTTGTGAGTCTGTTAGGACAGTGCTTTGTTTGATTTGACAATAAAACCATCAGAGTTCAGTTTGAAACTTTGGTTAGTTTTAGTTTCAAATGGGTATTTTCTGTTGTTGTAATAGCAGCTACACTGTTACCCCATGATTCTCATTTTAAAATAGTGTTCTGATGTTAGCATTCTTTTTTCTTTCAAATTAAATAGCTTAATTTTTAAAAACTACATCTGATTTATTTGATTATAATGGATGATCTGCCAGAGCTATTTTTTTCTCATATCTGCAAGCTGAGAATGAAAAAAAATTAAACTCATCAAATTATGAAGTCATACCAATGCCTGATATTGTGCCATCAGTTTTTAAGCAGAATCCCCCCATCTCCCTTTGAAAGAGGTATAGAGGCCTACTTAAAAATTGATGACTTGCTATGGTTTTGTGGTATTTCTTCATCTAACAGATACATACTGTGCCTCCTATCCTTCTGCTGGGTGGAACATGTTGGGGTGCTATCAAAGAGCCCATTCCTTGACTTTTGGCCCTGAAGCAGGCTGCTCTAAACTGTGCCAGATATCAGGGATTCCTCCTTAGGCACCATACACCACCACTTTGTGTTCCAGCTATTCCCCCTCTGGGACACCCTACCTAGTGAGAGGATTTTGCTCTCTTTGCACTCCTAAGAGTATGGAGTGAACTTAATAACCTTATACATTAGGCAACTTTCTAAGATTTTGTAAATCAATAACATTTTTCGTGGGGGGAAGTGTCTGAGACTTATAGGGTGCAAAGTAATTCATATTGAAATTTTGCCATTCAAATGTCCTTCGTAATCAGATTAGTGTATCCCATAAAGTTATGGTGTGGTAGCCTAAACCCAAGCTAAATGACCCATTTAAAAAAAAAAAACTTACTGTAAAGTAAGGAAATTAGGAATTACAATTGTAATTCTCAAAGAAGTCATTGTCACTTAGATAACTGCCAGACCCTTAAATCTGGGGACTACAAGAAAGCTGACATCTAAATTGCATTATGCCAATAATGAAAAAGCATAGCTTTTGAGGTCTCATTCATTCTTGAATCCTTTTTTGCAGCATGATCTGAACATGGACAAGCACAGCTGTATCACTTACACAATACCTTATATGCACTCTATTAATGTTATGTTTGCCTAATTAGACATGTGCACAGCCAGAGGCTATGATCTTCTTTCCTGTTAATGTGAAGTATTTTGAAGAAAACACATTCATTAAGGATATTTTCACAGTGCAGCTATAAGTAACTTTGTTAATATCCCATTTAATAATTCCTCCATTCATTGTGTTGTACTTCTTTAAAACTCAAGCCATTGTACTTTCATACAGTGTACTTTCAAGTGCTTTGTCCGGTAAAAATGCATGAAGCAAAGAACCATTTCCCCTTTTTCTGGAAAGGCGTTTCTGCAGTTTAATAGATCTCACCATTCAGAAGGTTTTCCTGATACTGACTATAAAAGTTTCTGTTTAACTCTATCACAATGTCCAGAACTGATATGCCCAGAACTGATCCAGTGTTCCAAACATACTCAGTGACTTATAATCATGCATGTGCAAGATAGCTTATGTGGTAATTGAATTCATTACATAAGCAGAATTCATCTCCCATCGTGGTGGTGACTGGGGCAGTGGAATGAAATGTTGCAACAAAATTATTGTCATCTTTTTAGATCGCTCAGCTAAATGCTCTCATTGCTTTGTTGCTGGGAGAACTTGCCTCAGGTGAGAGACAGAAGATCATGACCATTTGCACTATAGATGTTCATGCTCGAGATGTGGTGGCAAAACTTGTTGCTCAAAAGGTAAATTGTAGGGTGTCACTTCTTTTTTTTTTTCATATGCTGTTTTGGGGTTTAAAAGGAAAAAAGAAAAGGACTTTAAGCCAAGCATATGTCCAGGCTTGCATGAGTACATAAGGAAGGGGCAGATGATATGGTTGTGGGCACAAGGACTACCTGCTTCCCAGCCATGTACTGAACCACTGGCCATTCCTCTCTCTGTAGTGAATTGTCTTCTGGAGTCTCATATTTGAGTGATGAATCAAACCCAGAACTTTTTTTTTAGCCATTTGTAGGATGGTTCAAACCAGGTTCAAACTTTGATCAGCAAAGTTACCCTTGGGTAAGCCAAGTCTGTTCTTCAGATGATGGGTTCCATGAAGGCATGGAAGGAACTAGTCTGTTTTTCTTTGTAGCTTCTCCATCTTTGATTATTTAGCCATTAGTTGTTATGTTCTGATCTCTGTTTAGCCCTCCAGAACTGGGTGTTTGTCTGTCTCACATGGTGATTGCAGGATAAATATATTCCTACACACAAAACTTTTTGTTCTTGTGAAACTGAAGTTACAGGTACGTGTCAGTGGTCTGAGTGCATATTACCTTTTATTGGATGGAAAGTGACTAGGGCTTGGGAGGTAATCATAGGTGCTGGAACCAGGGATGCTGGGGATGCTGCTGCACCCCCTGGTTTGAAGTGGTTTCCATTATATACAGGGTTTACAATTTGGTTCAATGGCTCTCAGCATGCCTAGAAGTAAGTATAATCCCTTATAATTGCTTGTAGTAGTTATTACTTGTAAAAGACTATGTGTGAACCCTACTGATGACAGTTAAAGCTTTTGGGAGTGTCTGGTTTCTTTCATCTCCACAGTTTCCACATGACTTAATGTTTGTGCATTGGTTTTAGGTCACTAGTTCCCAAGCTTTTGCTTGGCTGTCACAACTACGCCATAGATGGGATGAGGCCCAGAAACACTGCCTTGCCAACATTTGCGATGCTCAGTTCCAGTACTTCTATGAGTATTTGGGAAATACCTCTCGGCTAGTTATTACACCTCTGACTGACAGGTACTGACTCTTGTTAATAAAGAACTATCTCTGCTTGATCCATTTAATAGAATACAAAGTTAGACTTTCCATAGCAAACCTCTGTGTTCTTTCATAAATATATGTAAGGTCCTTCTTAATATGCCAAATATAATACCTTTATGTGCATGTGTCAAGGTTTTTTCCCCACTCTGAACTTTAGGGTACAGATGTGGGGGACCTGCATGGACCCTTCTAAGCTTAATTACTAGCTTAGATCTGGTAACACTGCCCCCACCCAGAATTTCAGCATCTGGGGCACTTTCTGTCCCCCAAAACTTTCCCCTCCCTGGGTTGCCTTGAGGGACTTCACCAATTGCCTGGTGAACACAGATCCAAACCCCTTGGATCTTAAAACAAGGAGAAATTAACCATCTCCCTCCTTTACCCCCACCAATCCCTGGTGAGTCCAGATCCAATCCCCTGGTATCTAAACAAGAGAAATCAATCAGGTTTCTAAAAGAAAGCTTTTAATTAAAGAAAGAAAAGGTAAAAATTATCTCTGTAAAATCAGGATGGAAAATGCTTATAAACAGGGTAATCAGATTCCTATGAAGCGAGGGCCTCCCGCCCCCAGCCTTAGGTTCAAAGTTACAGAAACAGAGGTAAAATCCTTCCAGCAAAAAGAAACATTTACAAGTTGAGAAAAACAAACATAAGACTAACATGCCTTGCCTGGCTAATTACTTACACGTGAAACATGAGAGACTGATTCAGAAAGATTTAGAGAGCCTGGATTGATGTCCCATCCATCTCAGTCCCGAGAGCGAACAACGAACAAAAACAAAAAAGCAAAAAAAAGACTTCCCTCCACCAAGATTTGAAAGTATCTTGTCCCCCTATTGGTCTTCTGGTCAGGTGTCAGCCAGGTTCACTGAGCTTCTTAACCCTTTACAGGTAAAAGAGACATTAACCCTTAATTATCTGTTTATGACAGCATGTGTATAAATAAAACAAGTGGTATGATCTTTGTGTTTGTAAAATAGATAAAATAAAATATTCCCTAGTCGATGTGCTATAGGTTCTCAGTGTAATCTGACAAGTATTAAAATTAATGTATGTACCATTCTACACAATTGGCTTATATATGTAAAACAAATATTTGCAAATTAAAATGTTGCACTTCACTTTTTACACGGTCCATCTCATGCAAGAGTCTATTATAATGTATATGTTGTGCATATACAATTAAGGTTTTAGTGCTATCCTAAATTTCCCAGCTTCTGTGGTTTTAAAATCTCCACCGTGTAAGTAACATTCTTTGCATGCAATAATAATGGTCTCTCATTGCTTAAAGGTGTTACATTACTCTAACACAGTCTCTACACCTGACAATGAGCGGGGCTTCTGCAGGGCCAGCTGGCACAGGCAAAACAGAGACCACCAAAGACCTGGGCCATGCCCTTGGTATGATGGTCTATGTCTTCAACTGTTCTGAACAGATGGACTATAAGGTACGGTATTTTATCAAACAGTGGTTTCAGTACAATTTTATTTTTTTAACATACAATGCATTAAAAAAACTTTACTCTTTCTGAAAATAAACACTAAATGGTTGATTCTGTCTTTTAGTCCGTAGGAAACATCTACAAAGGTTTGATCCAGACAGGTGCTTGGGGATGCTTTGATGAGTTTAATCGAATTTCAGTAGAAGTCCTATCAGTGGTGGCAGTGCAAGTAAAGACTATACACGATGCCATTAGAAATAAGAGGAAGAAGTAAGTATTTTAATGTCATTTATTTTATAGGCGCTTGCAAAGACATAAGTACAAAAATTTAAAAGTATATTGCTAAAAATCCTGCTATGGACAGATGTTGAACCCTCCCTTGTAAATTCACTAGTGTGTATGTGGCTCTATAATATCTATATCTAGAAGCTAATTTAATATGTAAAATTAGCCCTCTCCCTCTAATTATAAGAAGAAAACACCTAGAATATGGGTGAAATACTGGCCCCATTGACGTTAATGGGAGTTTTGCCATTCACTTTAATTCTAGGATTTCACGTTATGTAGAGTTTTTACATACTATGGAGCAGGTCCTTGACTGTGGTAAATTTTGTCCTAATTCCATTGAAGTCAATGGAGCTATGACGATTCATATCAGCTGAAGATCTGCCCCATTTTCTTTCTGTATCTTTGTTTTATTCTTTTCTCTTAGATTGGCAAGCACTGTTCCAACCTACCACATACCTCTTCTTGGTCACAATTACCTGCACAGATTTTTTTCCTAAGTCAGTTAATCTGTCCTCCATTGCAAATTGATTTTTTTAAAGATGGAAATAATCGTTGGCCTCTAATCAAACTGCAGTATTATAGCAAGTCATTTACTTACTTCATGTCGTGGCTATTACAGATTTTTATTCCTTGGAGAAAACATTACACTGAAAACATCAATTGGGATATTTATTACCATGAACCCAGGATATGCTGGTCGAACAGAACTACCTGAAAATCTCAAAGCTCTATTCAGGCAAGTATACCGTAGATTATCATTTAGAGTACTCATGCCACCTAATTTCACTGGCCTGTTTTGCAATGTAAAACAGTTTGTGCTTATTTCAGAGTTTCTGTGAAAATATTCAACACGGTTATTGTTTCCGCCCGTACAAATGGATAGGGGTGGATGCACTTAATAATGGAACTTTTTTTTTCATATTTTTCCATATATACAGTGTAAAACTTTTGAATACTTAATAACATGGGAGATCTACACACAAAACATACGTGTGCACAAGGATACTCACTATTTTGTGAGTTTTTATAGCAATTGTATCTGGTAATCTATGCAGATAGGTTTAAAGGCACCAAATGTACCTGTTCATTAGGGCTGTCAATTAATCACAGTTAACTCATGCAGTTAACTCAAAAAAAATTGTGATTTAAAAAAATTAATCACAATTAATCGCACTGTTAAGCAATAGAATTCCAATTGAAATTTATTTAAAATTTTTGATGTTTTTCTACATTTTCAAATATATTGATTTCTATTACAACACACAATACTAAGTGTACAGTGCTTGCTTTATATTATTTTTATTACAAATATTTATACTGTAAAAATGATAAAAGAAATAGTATTTTTCAATTCACCTCATACCAATACTATAGTGCAATCTCTTTATCATGAAAGTGCAATTTACAAATGTAGATTTTTTTTTGTTGCATAACTGCTCTCAAAAACAAAACAAGGTAAAACTTTAGAGCCTATAATTCTACTTAGTCCTACTTCTTGTTCAGCCAGTCGCTAAGACAAACAAGTTTGTTTACATTTACAGGAGATATTGCTGACTGCTTCATATTTACATCACCTGAAAGTGAGAACAGGCATTCACATGGCACTTTTGTAGCCGGCGTTGCAAAGTATTTATGTGCTAGATTTGCTAAAAATTCGTATGCCCTTTCGTCCTTCAGCTGATGATGCTCGTTAAAAAAAATGTGTTGATTAAATTTGTGACTGAACTCCTTGGAGAAGAACTGTATGTCCCCTACTGTTTTTACCCATATTCTACCATATATTTCATGTTATAGCAGTCTTGGATGATGACCCAGCACATCTTTGTTTTAAGAAGGCTTTCACAGCATATTTGACAAAATGCAAAAAAGATACCAATGTGAGATTTCTAAAAATAGCTACAGCACTCCACCCAAGATTTAAGAATCTGAAGTGCCTTCCAAAATCTGAGAGGGACGATGTGTGAAGCATGTTTTCAGAAGTCATAAAAGAGCAACATTCCAATGCGGAAACTACAAAACCTGAACCACCAAAAAAGAAAATCAACCTTCTGCTGGTGGCTTCTGATGCAGATGATGAAAATGAACATGCGCTGATCCACTCTCCTTTGGATTGTTATTGAGCAGAACCCATCATCAGCATGTACTCACGTCTTATGGAATAGTGGTTGAAGGTGAAGGGACATATGAATCTTTAGCACATTTGGCACATAAATATCTTGTGATGCTAGCTACAACAGTGCCGTGCAAACACCTGTTCTCTCTTTCAGGTGACGTAAACAAGAAGCGGGCAACATTATCTCCTGCAAATTGTAACCAAGCTTGTTTGAGCAACTGACTGAACAAGAAGTAGGACTGAGTGGACTTGTAGGCTGTAAAGTTTTACATTGTTTTATTTTAGAATGCAGTTATTTTTTGTACATAATTCTACATTTTTAAGTTCAACTTTCATAGTAAAGAGATTGCACTAGAGTACTTATATGAGGTGAATTGAAAAATACTATTTCTTTTGTTTTTTACAGGGAAAATATTTGTAATAAAAATAAATATAAAGTGAGTACTGTACACTTTGTATTCTGTGTTGTAATTGAAATCAACATATTTGAAAATTTAGAAAACATCCAAAAAGTTTTAAATAACTGGTATTCCATTATTGTTTAACAATGCGATTAATCACGATTAATTTTTTAATCGCATGATTAATTTGTTTAATTGCTTGCAGCCCTTCTTTTTATATGTTTGCACAGATATAAGTATGCTCATGTACATACATGTTTCATATGAACTTATTGAAAATATGACCCTTGTTTTAGTTGATAAATTGTTGGATTGGTGATTATTGGGCAGACATAAAGCATAAGCACTGCAAAACAGTTTAATATATTTATGGTCATTTTAGGAGCCTTACTTAAAATACATGTTGCATAATACACTAATTTAAAATGTAAGTGTGAGCTTTAACCTTTTATATTATCTTTAATTTCCTTTACATATTACATATATAATTCTAACTTGTGGTGGTTGTTAAATTGTGTCAAAATAGGTTTGTAGGACTAAATTCACATTTATATAGGCAAGTGTGCGTCCATTTAATCAACAGAATGGTAACCACCTATGCCAATGGTGATTTTAATCTGATAATTAGATATGATATTCTACTTGGATCTAACTGGAAATATATTTTGACTTTAGTGGAGTGACACCTGCTTATATAAATGTTGACTTTGACCCAAAATCTTTACTTTTGCCTGAGTGCTTTTCATGATTTCATCCAGCCTCAAAAGAAAATGAATGATTTTGAAGTTCAATCACTTAAAGTAGTGAGATCCAGTGGAGTAAACTGTAAGACTTTTCAGGGCTGAATTGGCGCTCCAAACTCTCATTCACCACCTGGGATTTGTCTCTCAGAGCCATGCATCTCTGTGGCTGATTTTTACACTGTTGAACCTTAGGGCAGAAATGGGCCCTGTGTTGTTTTTTTGTTGCTTTTGAGGTTTTTGTGTTTTTGTTTTTGTTAGCAGTGCATGTTTGTTCACTGATATTACTTTCTTTTACAACTATTAAGAGATGAGGATGAATAGCAAGTGAGCGCTTGTCTGAAGACTGCTGGGGGAAGCACTTCCCAAAAGCACAAGGCCTCATCCTCAGCTAAGATGGTGGTTGCATGTAAATATATATGTGTGTGTGTGCGTGTGTGTGTCAAACCTCGCAATAATGCGCCCCGCCATAACGTGAAATCACACATAACGTGATCATAAGTTGGCTCCCCTTTAAGGCCTAATACCAGTGATCCCCAATGCCATGGCACCAACTGGGACATTGATGTGCCCCCTCCTAGTGCCCAGCAGGGGAGAGAAGCTGCGGCTTCCTGCCTGCCGGGGACAGAGAACTCCAGGGCTGCGGGCATTGCTGCTCTCTGTCCCTGGCAGGTGCAGGGCCGCAGCTTCTCTCTCCTGCTGGGCACTAGGCTCTAGGCGGCTCACATCAATGCACCGCATTGGGGACCACTGACTTAAACTGACTGACTTGAAATCCCGCTATACCACGACTCCACATTGATCGCGATGGAATTTTTTGGACCCTGAGCATCGCATTATAGCGGGTTTCACTGTGTGTGTGTGTGTGTGTGTGTGTGTGTGTGTGTGTGTGTGTAAAATTTAAAAATTCTAAAAACTCCAAAATCGTAAGAATGAAACCAGAAAACACCATTGTCCCATATTCTCTGGTTGCTCCTCCCAAAGAATGGAAGCTGTTCCAGAGGTTCCTTCTGAGAACAAGGAATCGGTTTTTAGTCATGATGATAAACTGAAGCAAAGCCTCCATGAAGTGCAGCAGTCATTATAGTGCTAGAGAGAAAACAACCAAGTATTGATAGGCTCCATTATATTTAACCTGAAGAGGGTGGACTGACAACTTGCAAAACCTCATAGCTATGGGCAAGTGGCTGCAGTAGTGAAGAAGAAAAAGTCTAAACTTGGAATTTAGAGCCATCAAACTAATTCTTGTTCAATTTCCAAAATGCTGTCCTGCAGTTTCACATTCTGATGCCATCTGACAACATGATGGATATGTCATGCCTTTTCAGATAGGTCTGGTGTCCCTATTGTGCATACAGGATGGGATTTCTTTATTCCTTTATATTTCTGACTCTCTTTCTACTTGGCACTTCCCATTACTATGGATTAGTGGAGCTAATATGAAGCACAATGGAAAATATTTTCTGTGATCATTTCCTTTCTGGGACTGTCATCTCCACTAGTCTGACTCACCCAAAGATAGTGGAGTATAGAAAGATTATGTAAATTTTATCTTCTTATAACAGAAGTTCATCAGCAAGTGCAGTTTGAGGTCAACAGAGAGCTGGCTATTAACACAATACTAACTCCTAGAGCCCTGCAGATCCATGAATATTCGTGGACTGGATGCGGATACAAATTTTATATCTGTACAGGGTTCTATTAACTCCTCTTGTCACCATCTACTAAAATCTCAGAGGAGATAGCTAAAAACATATCAAATAGCAAACTAATATTCCAGGCAAGCCATTCCTGTGTTTGTCACTTGAGTTATGTTCTGTTAGGGAGGATATAGATGGAGTATAAACCTTCATACTTTAGGATACAAGGCAACTACTAATAAGGATTATGAAGAATTGTCTGCATAGATACTTTTAGTTCAGGATTGTCCACAACAGAGTTTTTTTTTTTTTGCACTTACATGTAAGTGAGAAAAATTCCTTGGGCTACACGAAGCACTTGTTCTGAACCTTTTTGTTAGTTTCTGTGTTCCTTCATGACTGGAACTCAGAGAAGTCTATTTGATCGCAGAAGGAAGAAAAGGTGTTCCACAAGACACGATCTCTGTTAATTTTTTCCATAGGGTGGATTACATTTTAAGAACTTCTACATGTTTCAAATAGTGATTTAATGAGGGGTCTCTTTGACCTTATCTCTCTTTTTGTGTCTGTTTTTGGTTTTGTGTTGACAGAGATGTTTTAATGGCTGGATGGTTTGCCAATGTGTATTCTGTTTTAAAAATCAGGAATAAAATATAAAATTTTTTTTTGTTTAAAAAAAAAAAGTAAACAAAGTTTTATTTCATCTTAAACAGTCCTCCAGGAGGATTCACTCTTGAAAAGAGCAAATCCAAAATCCTGACCAATACTTGAGTGGCAGGACTTTGTATATTCCAGTATTCACTGTTCCTTTCAAGCATCTGCCAGTCTATCACACTAAGGCCAGGTCTACACTGCAACTTTAAATCGGTTTAATGGCCGATATACCGATTTAACGCTGTATCCGTTCACACGACGTCGTCATTAATATCGAGTTAAACGGCTCCTTAAATCGATTTCGGAACTCCTCCCAAACGAGAGGAGTAGCGCTAAATTCGATAGTGATAACTCGGATTAGGGTTCATGTGGACGGAAATCGACGTTATTGGCCTCCGGGCGGCATCCCAGAGTGCAGCACTGACCGCTCTGGACAGCAATCTGAACTCGGATGCAGCGGGCAGGTAAACAGGAAAAGCCCCGCGAACTTTTGAATTACATTTCCTGCTTGCCCAGCGTGGAGCTCTGATCAGCACGGCTGGCGATGCAGTTTGAAATCGAAAAAGAGCTCCAGCATAGACCGTACGGGAGATACTAGGTCTGATCGCTGTATGGGGAGACAAATCTGTTGTATCCAGCTCCGTTACAGAACACGAAATGCCAAAGCGTTTGAATAAAAAACTCCAGTATACACAGCGCTGTGTGACAAGCGTAACGGGAAGCCAGAGACTCAAATGGACGCTCATGAAGGGAGGGAGGGGGTACTGAGGACTCCAGCTATCCCACAGTCCACAGCAGTCTCTGAAAATTATTTGCATTCTTGGCTGAGCTCCCAATGTCTGTAGGTTCAAACACAGTGTCTGGCGTGGTTCAGGGAACAGCTCCTCAGTTTATTTCCCCCCACCACCACGTGAAAAAAAAAAGGGAAAGATTGCTGTGCTATGGCGTTTGCTCAATGCACTCCGCGAAAAAGGCGCCAAAGGGTTGTCTGCTGCCTTCACAAAGGGAGGGGTGAGGCTGTACCCAGCACCACCCGGGGCAGTGTTTTCTGCCCCATCAGGCACTGTGCTCTCAACACGGAAGTGGGAACTATGGGATAGCTGAGGAACAGCTACCCACAGTGCACCGCTCCTGAAATCGATGGTAGCTTTGGACCATGGACGCAAACAATCGATTTCGGGATCCCACTGTGGACGCGCTAAACCGATTTTATTAGATCTGTTTTGTAATATCGGTTTAAGCTAATTCGAAATAATCGTGCAGTGTAGACGTACCCTAAGTGACAGAATCATATATTGTTCTGAGGCACTAGCGCTGAGGAGGCTGCAATATCTGACTTGGAAGCTCTGTACTTTTCAACCATGTCCTTTGTCTTTAGCAATGTTACTGAATGCTAATAATCAACAGTGCCTAATTAACCATTTTTTTAAATTTGAAGCAGAGTTCTTGTTAGCTCTGACTGACACACATAATTGTGACTCTGTTGAGCTCTGTTTAAGAATGTTTATACACATCACTCACTCGATTTAGGTGACTTGTTCTTACCATGCTTAAATACTAATCTGTGTATTTTGACTTTTTTTTAAGACCCTGTGCCATGGTTGTCCCTGACATTGAACTGATCTGTGAAATTATGTTGATTGCTGAAGGATTTACTGGTGCACGCTTGTTAGCCAGGAAGTTTATTACCCTGTATACTCTCTGCAGGGAGCTGCTTTCTAAACAGGTGAGGATCTGTTTTGAACTTCTGGACTAGATATATGCTAATTACCCCCCATCCCCCGATTTTGAAATAGTGATGTTGGGCAGAGTGACATTTGCATAATTTATAATTTTATATATATATATTTTTAAATTACGTGTAGATCTTTATTATATCAGCTAAGGTGATGCCCAGTAAAACAGTTGTTGTCATTTAAAATAGTGGCTCCATGCCTTCAGAAGTGACTTTTTTCCCCAGTACTTAGTGTTTTTGTAATGCATTAATTTTGGAATAAATAATTGACTATTAACTGTTCAATACGTAGTGTGATGGAATTAAATCATGCTGTTGAAATGCATTTATACTAGGATCTATTGAACAGAGGTGGCTCTAGGTATTTTGCCACCCAACGCACAGCAGGCAGGCTGCCTTCGGCAGCTTGCCTGTGGGAGGTCCCCAGTCCTGTGGATTCAGCGGCATGCCTGCGGGAGGTCCACCAAAGCCGCGGGACCAGCAGACCTTCCGCAGGCATGCTGCCGAAGGCAACCTGCCTGCCATCCTCACAGCAACCGGCAGGGTGCCCCCCGTGGCTTGCTGCCCCAGGCATGTGCTTGGCGTGCTGGTGCCTATAGCTGCCCCTGCTATTGAAAAAAGAAAAACTACTAGGCAATGTATGAGTTACAATGGGTGATTTATGACTAGATGTATTTGGATGAGAGTTTTAAAATTTGCCGCACAAATACAGTAAAGAGAGCGTCAAGTGCAAGAAGTATAGTATCATTGCTAAATTATATAGTAATTGCACTAGGAAGAAGTCTTATTCACAATACTTACCTAAAAACACCCCAGACTTATAAAAGACAGAAGATTTATTATTTTCGCATCTCAACTTACGCTATTTATTCATTTCCAAAAGTATAACTTGTTACAAGTAAAGGTGTTCTTTATATTCAGTTTTATTAGTCGAGTGAGCGCTGTCTGAACAACCCTTCGGCCTTTGCCCATAAATCTTGACAAATAAAACCATTGTGAAAGAAAACAGTTTATAATAATTGGAGATATACCTATCTTCTAGAACTGGAAGGGACCTTGAAAGGTCATAGAGTCCAGCCCCTTGCCTTCACTAGCAGGACCAAGTACTGATTTTTGCCCCAGCTCCCTAAGTGGCCCCCTCAGGACTGAACTCACAACCCTGGGTTTAGCAGGCCAATGCTCAAACCACTGAGCTATGTCTCTCCACCATTCTACATGCATAACTTTTGTAATTCTTGCCTCCTGTAAATATACTAAAGTTCCCCTCTCACAGTCTTTAAAACATGGCTAGAGACCATTCTGATTTCTTTGAAATCTTTTATATGTTTTTGGCATGTACTAAAAGGGAAATATTATTATGTGATTACAAGAATGTGAGCCAGGGACTCCTAAGCTCCAATGCTACTTTGAGATGGAATTCTTTTCTGGGCTTGGGCAAACCATTTGATTAGTTTGCCTTCATCTTGTCATCTATAAAATATGGATGACAATGCTCACTACTAGTACTTAACATCTATGATACCTTAGAGAGATCTTGTGAGATTTGGTTATTAAGTGTTTTGAAAAGGTAAAAAGGTTTTAAAGGGATGATTAGTATTGTTCTTATTTTTGTTTTTCCCCTGTAATTTATTTTGGATGCTTAGCTCATTCTTTTAGTATGTTATCAGAACTTTTTTTGAATTGTACAGCATTGAATACTCACAGATAAACACCTGTTTGTGTTCTGTCATTTCATAAAACCACTTACATTCAACAGGCCAGATTCTGCTGTCAGATACACCAGTATAAATCAGCTCATTGTAAATCTTCTAAAATCAATGATATTACTCTATATTTACACTAGTCTAAAATAGTCTAATATGTTGTAAATTCTAGTTTGTCTTTCCATGTAGCTATATGTCAAATTGTGTATTCTTCTAAGAAAGATTTCCTCTTAAATGTTTAAATTTAACTTTCATTTCATAAGGTTTCATGAATAGTCAAGGTTTGTTTGTTTTTTCATAGGATCATTATGATTGGGGACTTCGTGCTGTTAAGTCAGTCTTGGTGGTTGCTGGCTCACTGAAGCGAGGAGACAAGAACAGACCTGAGGATCAGGTTAGGTACCTTTTATGTACAAATTTAAGTTTTACAATCATAAGAACTTCTGATACCGTATTTTATCTCTGAATCACTGGGAATAAAGACAGAATCCTGAAGAGAGGGAGATGGGTTTAAAGCCCTGGCTGATATGATAATATGTGATTTTCTATCCTTTTCCAGGTACTTATGCGAACCTTAAGAGACTTCAACTTGCCTAAAATAGTGACAGATGATATCCCAATTTTCATGGGCCTGATCAGTGACCTGTTTCCTGCTCTGGAGGTTCCGAGGAGGAGGGACCTACAGTTTGAACAGATGGTTAAACAATCTACCCTGGAGCTTCACTTGCAGCCTGAGGAGAGCTTTATTCTCAAAGTAAAATAATTAATTGATTTTAATTATGCCCCTTAAGAGTTTCAGTCAACATAATTGCGGTCGAGTTGTATTAGACATGAAGGTTAACTTGCAGTACATTGCCGTGTTTCCTAATGTGTTCTGAAAGTCTCGGTGTTTCAAAGGCACTGTGTCATGACAATATATTGCAATTTAGATTCATGTTAGTAAATATGTAGTATATACCGCCCATACGGAGACAGGGAGTATTTCTTGTTCAAATACCCCTTTGCTGTTGAAGATTTCTCTTAACATACAGTACAGTAGGTTTACAGTACCAACACTTTAACACCAGCAAATAATAAGTATTATTATTTATAGCATATCGTGTGTTTATTTTAGAGAAGACCAGTGCGTGATGGCAATACACACTGCAGTGGCAATAAAGGGAAGGGAGAACAAGAATTAAAGAAGTAAGATCATGTAGTTCTTTGAGTGGCTCTGCATATTCCCACTCATAAGTATTGCACTGCCTAGTGGTGCCTAATGGTAGAACCTTCTCCTAGCAGTGTCTCTCAGCCCCCGCCCCTCACCATCTTTCCCCTCACTGTCTCCAAACATTCTCAGAATGAGGCTGTATCTGAGGGCTCTGCATCCTTTACTACCTCAGCTCCTTCCAGCCACATGCTTGGATAAAAGTGAACCACTCCAATCTGCTCAGATCCAGAGTTCTTTCTCCTTCAGTGTTCATTAGTGTTTTATTATTGTTAGTTGGTTGGTAGGTAGGTAGCTATTAGTGTTTCGGTTCTGGGTGATGGTGGAACCGAAGAGGAGGAAGAAGCTGGGATTCAAGAGCCGTGCTTCATGCCCTGCTGTCTTCCCAGTGTCGGATGTCAGATGCCTCGAGTTTGGGAGAGAGTCACTCTGCATCTGGATGTCATATGTGTTTGGAGACAGGCGAGCCCATTTTATCAGTTCATAGAGGCTTATTACATTAGACAAATGGGTTTAAGAAGTTATATAGAAAATGTCTCTACCATACAGTTTGAAAGACTACCCCTCTCCACTTTCACATACCTTTCCCTTGTCAGGGTATCTTCTTGTGAGGATATTCTACTTTCAGAAGTAAAAAAAAATTACTTTTGATAGTAGCTGTCGAGGAGGTATCTGAATACTAGAATTGAGTTATATTCCAGGTAATTTTTGGTGCAGAAAAAGGATGGTGGAATTGTGACATTCCCCTGGTGTTATCTGGACTGGTGATCTGCTCAGTCACTTCAATCCTCAACTCTGGGAGCCAGCCTTACCCTCCTCTGCTGTGAGAACCCCCACTCCTGGGTTGTTTCCGTACAGCCTCGAGCATGTAAGCTGCTCCCAATTACGTGAGTGAGCTAGCCGCTGCCTGGATTGTGAAGCCGAATGACACTAGCCAATATCTCCAGTCCCAGACACAACCCTAGGAACCTCCATCTGGCAGTGTCCAGTTATGCCTGCTGGATGCTGCAAGCTTATATGAGTTCATCAATTTAACAAAGAAATTGATATATACCAGGCATCGATGGGAAAGACACTAAGCCATGAAGTAAATTCAGGAGCTCATCGCTGCACCTGCTTGCTTCTCCACTTGAATGTATATCCTAAACCAGGCCCAACAAGCTACTCTGGCTGCTCCAGCGTGGCCACAAACATTCACTGGCTTGGCCTAGTTTCGTCCTCACGCTATGACTGGGGAACAGCATCACAGATAATATCTCATGGTGGAAGAGTGCCCAACCTGACATCTAGAGGGTGGTTTACAAGTCCTGGCCTCCCTTCATACAGAGCCCATCCTCCTGGTTATGGAACCTGCACACCAAGCTCTGATATGGGCATATGAGGGAAGGTCCATATATAAAGCCTTCCATTATTTGTAAGAGGATTTTGGTGTTCAGCAGCCTACAGAAGTGCCTTTTCTCTATCTCATGTGATTAACAACATTTTATCTTAAACAAGTCTGAATGTAATTTCAATTCCCCTTCTCTCAGTTGTGTTCCTCAGGGAAATATTGGCAGCTTGCCAAAATCACTGAACATTCTAAGGCCAGGTTCATAGCAGCACCAGCCTATGTTGTACTTGGAATACCAGAAGCATCTCTAGCAGCTGAAAGAGGAGAGGACTGGAGCTGGGCCAGACTTCCTTCACTCTATAAACCCCTGAACCAAGCACAGAGCCCTAGAGATCCTCCCACCAGTGGCTCTGCCTGGGGTAGGGGCTCATCCTGGGTGGTGGCGGTATAGATAGATGAACAGGGCTTCACCTAACCAGGGCTTCACCTAACCACCTTCTGGACCCAGTACATAGTGCCAGCAGCCATATCTCCCACTCTGAGGGAAACACATGAGTCAGGAGCTCCCCAAACTTTAGGGGCTGGGGGCAAGAGACAGAGAGCAAGGCTGGGCTGGGACTTCCTTCCCCAACCACTACCTGGACCTGGTAATCTGTCTGTGCATCTGGGAAAAAAGTCTGCTCGCTCTACTAGCTGATGTTAGTCCTGTAGGATCTAATATTTGCAGAGCCTATGCTGCAGTGCTTAAGGTTTAGGGTTCAAACTCTGCTTCTGATTTGTGATTGGGTTGCAGGTGGTTTTACAGTTACTCACTAGACTTTGTTTTTGCCTTACCATAATAACTCAGCAGAACTTAGTAGCTGCGTGCAGGGTTTTGATTCGGGCTAACAGGGCAGGTCCAAAAAATAGTATAGACACCTCGTTACAGAAAGGGAAGAGGTTTTTGTGCATTAGGACTTTAGGAGAGTGGAACACTAAAGGGCTTTTTGATGGGCAGCATGTATATGTTCAAAGGATTGTATCTGTTCAGTGGAATTTTTTGTATTTATATCTATCTGGCAAATTATTGCTGCTATGTTGTTCTAACTCCTAGCACCATTTAACCTGTGATATGTGATTACTATCCTTCACATCATACAACCAAATGTTTGATACCCATTCTGTAGCCTCTGGTATGGTGATGGTTCTCATTTTCTTTTACTGGTCTCCATGATTGTGTAAATCAATTAGTAGAAAAATGAGATTTGTTTTCATTTGTTGAGGTATATTCATTCATCCAAGACTGGGCTTTGCTCACAGCCTTGGAAGACAAAGTCATTTCCTTGGGTATACACATTTTTAAGTTAGCTACAAAGGGAACAGTTCATTTTCCTGACTAAGAGAAAAGGTGGGAGAGAGATAATATATGGGAAATAATTAGTGTCTTGGTGACAATGGGAGTACAGGAAAACAAAACCATTAGCTATGTACTAATTCTGTTTGGCAGGTTGTTCAGCTGAAGGAGCTTCTGGCAGTGCGTCACTCTGTCTTTGTGGTGGGAAATGCAGGCACAGGAAAAAGCAAGGTACAGTAGATGGCACATTTTCTGTCTATCTTTTATAAAGAGTATTTCATTAGTTCACAGAGAAAAATATTCTCTTTCCATCAGGCTGCAATATGATACCATATTGCTCAGGCATTCCCAGCAGCAGGGGTATGAAGTACAATCACAAATCTCAACGTTAAAGTGTAGGTTTGTCTCCTACGTATTACTTGCATGACTCAGAATGAGAATAGTCATGACAATGCATAATAGACACTATATTTGGCAAACAGGTTTGAATGTTTGTTTTGAGATGTCAAGCTGGAGGGTGTAGTTAGATTACTAGCCAGGAAGAGTGAGGTCAAAGTTTCTTTATTCCAAAAGTAGTAGCTGAATATTTTTGAAAGTTGATACTCTTACACCTCAGCTACTACATTTTGACAGTCATTATATAATGCCACATTTTTTCAATATTATGGTCCTTCAGATAGTAAGCAAAACTAGATGCCTTGCTCATTACTGTATATTATCTCCATTTTATCCAAGGGAATCTGAGGTCCAGAGAGATTAAATGATTTGCCTGAAGTCACACAGGGAGTCTCTGGTAGAGCTGGGAACTAAACCCAGATTTCTTGAGTCCTAGTACAGTGGTTTGACAAGTCCATCCTTATCCAAGCTTCTCCATTGGACCAACTTCCTGTGGTTTACCAAAGTGAAGCCTTAGCAGTGTTGTCAGACCAGGATTCCCATTGGTCACTTTTGTCTGTTCTGTGGGAAGCTGGCGGTAAAGTAGGGCTGAGAGGAGGGAGCATATGGAAACCAAAATATCTGTGGATCGGGGTTGACAGATCTATCGTCATTGATAAACAACCTTTTTATTACTGACCTTGGCACAAAGAGCGGGAATGTGCTAATAAAGTTTGCGGATGACACAAAGCTGGGGGGTATTGCTAACACAGAGAAGGACCGGGATACTATACAGGAAGATCTGGACCACCTTGTAAACTGGAGTAATAGTAATAGGATTAATAATAAAATAAGTGAGAAAGTAGCCAAAGTCAATGGCATCTTCAACGGGAGATTAGTAATAAACAATTGAGGAAATATACATTGGGACGACACTCAAGTTGGAAGAATCACGCGGATGAGAAGGACTTGGGGTATTGGTTGATAGCAGGATTCTATGAGTAGCCCCCTTCAGGCGCATTTTTTGTCTGTTTAAAAACAGTCAATGAAAAAAATGTATACTTCTGTAACACTAATACAGGCTACCCAATCAGTGTGAAAGGACTGACCCTCGACATCAAATGCTGTTTTAGATCATCGGGTGACATGCTACTCCTCAGCAAGGATAAGGCAAACGTGTCTCCGTACCTGATAATCAACTAAGGCACTGGTTGGAGAGACACCGCACTGAATTTCCGTTGAACAGCTTATTCGGGTGTGCATGCTTTAAAGATCGATGATTCAATCTGGAACAGGTATTCAGAGAGCTGGGTATCACCGGGATGGAACGAGGAAACTGGAAAACCTGGCCTTTATGAAAGGAGACTCACGGAGAGGCTGTAGCTTGAGTTTACCTAGCAGAGAAGACTAGATGCTACTGGGGCATATGCTTGCCTCTATATTAGCTAAATATCTTAGGTATTTGTGGACACACTAGGCTTTGAGGGCAGAGGGAAGTGAGAAGCCTCTCTAATGGTTCAGGACTAGATGTTAGGGACAAGCGACAAATCGGGATTATAATATCTGGTTTAGGAAGTTCTAGACTTGATAACTTAGTTACGAGGCGTTCTTATCTAAACAGGGCTGGAGGGAACTGTATGCTCTCTGGATTATCAGCTTCAACGGGAATATGTGGCGGCGCAAACATTGCCACTTATCTGGCTTTTCAGACTAAGCTTATTAAGTATATGGAGGGGGTGATAATATGGGATAGCTTGTACGACTATTGGGCAACCTGATCACCTTGGATTATCCTAGCACAGATATAGTCTGCTCAAGTGTCACTGTGAGGGATGTTGGATTGTGGATGGGGACTTGACGTTCTCGTGCAGTAGAAACTTCTTTCCTCGGGCTGCTGGTCTGGTGAGTGCTTGCCGCACATGCTACAGAGTTTTAAGCTGATTGCCATATTTGGGTCGGAAGGAAATTTTCCTCCAGGGGGGATTGGAGGGCTGGACGTTTCTCACACATCCTCGCCTTCCTCTGCGCGTGGGTTCTATGGTCCAACCTTGACTGGTGAGTGACATCTGCAAGCTCTAGAAGGTCTTCAAGAGCCACATTTTTCGTAGCCTCATACACAATACACGACAGTCAGATCAACACCGCCTGAGCAGTCTTTCATAAACAAGACATGGCATTCGGCGATAAGCGTTCTGTGGCCTGCTTTGTGCAGGAGGTCAGACTAGATGATCATATTGGTCCCTTCTGACCTACGAATCTATGAGTCTGTAAGCTAGAACCTTTTGGTTTGAGGTTCAGTTACTAAGTCACGTCCATTGATCTTTTTCCCTCCTGCCCGTCAGGTTCTGAGAACTCTGAACCGAACGTATGTGAACATGAAACAAAAGCTTGTGTGGAATGACCTAAACCCAAAAGCTGTGACCACTGATGAACTGTTTGGTTTTATACATCATGCAACCCGGGAATGGAAAGATGGCTAGTAGCAGTTAACATTACTTTCATCGCTAAGATCTATACAGTCCTCCATCTGGAAAAAACAAAACAGATAAGGAGCATGTCTACCGGTCAAGGAGTCCAAAGCCTTGAGGGTTTACTATATATTTCCGTGCAATGAGATTTGGGGTCAAGGCAAGAGTGGCCTTGGAAAGAGAGAAGAGTAATTGATCCTTTGCTATGTGGATCCTCTAGCCAGTTCCCAGCTGCCGAACAGGGGTGCCGAAGTAGAGGTGGGGAGAGAGTGATCCTGTGGGCTGCTGCAGTGTCTAAGCAGCTTTCTCCCTAGCTCCCATGGAACCTCCTATACCTAGCCCATGTAATTAGGATTGATGCAGTGGAAAGGGTCTCCCTCTCAAACAGTACTATCATGTAGTCAAACCAGAAATCAGCCATTTTTATATCCAGTTAATTTGCTGTATCACCTGCTCACTGAGCATATTTCTTCTTTAATTTGAATGACTGTTTAATAAGCAACCAGAAGGAAACCCATTCTTACATTGTTACAAAATCTTTTGTGTTTTTAATGATACAGTAGTGTTTCAGGAATGTTTGTTCCGAAAGGTTGTATTGAAGCACTATATTGATTGGATTTTATTTAAACATAATTTGCAGGTCTCTTCTCATCTCTTCTAAGAGAGCAGGCTAATATTACCCAAGATGGGCCAAAATGGATCATCCTAGATGGAGATATAGATCCTATGTGGATTGAATCACTGAATACTGTCATGGATGATAACAAGGTGAGTAACAGGAAAAACATCCAAAAATATTTAAATAAATGGTATTCTGTTATTGTATAACAGTGCAATTAATCACAATTAATTTTTTTAATCACACGATTAATCACGATTCTTTTTTTTAAATCACTTGACAACCCTAATTTTAACCCTTCTTTTTTTATCTTCACTATTGCTAATTAGTGCAATGCCAGTTGGTAACAACCATATCTCTTTCATACCTGATCTCACACAATGGAGATGTTTAAAGTCATTCTGTCTACACTGTAAAGGTATATGCACCTCTCAGTGAATATGTATGTGTAATGGGGATTACAAATGTACTTTGAGATATTACTCAAAGCATCAGCCAAAATATAGTAATTATTATTAATGTTAATTATTGGCATTTGCAGAGTGCTTTTTCCTTCAAAGATCTAAACCAATTTTACACACATTCATGAATTAAGCCCAACAACACTACTATGAGGTTGGTAAGTATTATTACACCTGATGCACAGACATTGTAAGTGACTTGTCTACTCAAGTTAGTAAGAGAGACAGGAATTGGATAGAAACTTCTGACTCCCAGTCCTGTACTCTAATCACATGATTGCTACTATGCAAGAAAAACAACAGTGTTTGCTATAGGAAATGCTTCAATGTAATTAAATACATTCTAAATGTAATGTTATAAACATTATTGTAGCTCATACCTGACCTTTAAGCATGTTTCTTTTTTTTAAGATTAAATGACATGTAGATAGTTAAGGTAATTATTACACTTCAAGATAATTTTCACACGACTAAAAATAAACCTTTATGGATTCGGCTGTCTATAAAAATTAACTGAACTGACAAGCATGTGGTATGCCATAAAATATGGCCTCTCATTTATGCTCTAATGTGTTTTTAAAACAAAACATGTTTTGTTTACATTTTAAATTTGGAAGAATCCTATCATGTCCATATTCATTCTGAAGGGTGTGCATGCCTGCAAATATATACTATAAATGAACCTGAAATCTACATAGGTCTATAATATGTACAGGTCTATTCGTGATATATGCTTGTTAGAATGCATGTCTTAAGTGGCTGTTGTTCAGTGCTTTACTGGTGATGTTTAGGTTCTGACCCTTGCCAGCAATGAACGTGTCCCTCTGACTCCATCGATGAGGCTGCTCTTTGAGATACACCATTTAAAAACGGCTACCCCAGCTACAGTGTCTAGAGCAGGCATTCTTTATGTGAACCCCCAGGACCTTGGTTGGAATCCGTGAGTATTTTATCTTTTAAAGATACATTCAAAACAATGATAAAACAATATTGCCAGTTAGCTTAATAGGAATAGAATCCATTAATTTACATGATTGGCTAATTCTAGTTTTGATAATTTAATATTATTTACTTTATATAGATACTTGTACACATGCATGTGCATGCAGATGCGGTTAAAAATTGTCAGCATTGGGATTATCTGTTCCATATATCCTTTACATCCCTGGTTTATTTGTCTGTCTCAATCTGAGCAGTTCTGAATCTGATTCTCAGCTATTTACAATGCAAGCTTGGCAACTGCAAGAGGTAGGTCTCAAGCAGTGAACTGACTAGACACACTAGAGGCATCTGTCAGCCTTTTGTTACTATCCCCCTGTTTTGCTCCACTGATGCCTGTTATGGAAAGTACAGTTGAGAGGTGCCAGATCAACTTCCCATTTGTCTTCTGAACCATGTTTTCCCCTTCTTTGATTTATTTTAGAGTCATGATTCTGTGAAAATTGATTACAAAATCTGTGGGCACGCAGTCAACATTTTAAATATCAGTTATAAATTTTGATGAAAAATTGAAATTTGGGAAATTCCTACTGTCTCTAATTTGTATTATAGTAGCGCCTAGCAGCCGCACCTGAAATTGGGTCCTCATTGTGCTCTGTGCTATACAAACATATATTATAAGTGTTGTCCCCGAAGAAATATAGTTAACATGATAATTTAATGTAAAAAGTGGGAGATTGGTCTAAGTATACAAGATGTCCAACAAGGCGAATAAGTATTAGAGGTTAACATCAACATACGAATACAGTACTAGCCTAATCTCACAGTAACAGTTGAGGAGTATTGAGATGCGTTTGGGAGGGGTGACCCTGAAAAGTCAGGTATCAGAGTGGCCAATATAACATAATATGGTCATACCAGTTTAAAGAACATTTGGTTAATATTCCTGAACATCCATCCCTCAATGCGAGTTTAGAAGCATTAACAGTCGACAAATCAGATCTTCCCCCAAATGTTTATCAGTAGCTCCAAACATGTGACTAGTCCAGCCTCAGGTCCATGTCATGATTAGCATCATGGTAAACAAGTTTACTTCTCCATTGTGGTAGGAGCTAGAGGCTGAGTAAGTGTCTCTATGCTACCTATAGATATATTATGCTCTTTCCAATAAGGTCTTATGTTATGAACAATACTGAAAATAATTCTAATAAGTTAAATGTAACTTGGACAAAACTGACTCATGTATAAAATTTTGATATTTGTATTTACAAATGGCCTCTTCTGTAAAATGTAAGGCCAGATCCTAGCCTTGGCTCCAGCAGCTTTGTGCTGTTTCAACAGCATGACAGCAACCAGAAAGCTGGCTGGGGCTGGCATAGTTATGTCACCCTCTTCCCTGCCCTCCCTAGAAGAGAGGGTGTGGTCAAGGAAAGAGGGTATAGTTGGGCGCCACTCTGCTCAGGTGCCACAACGGCCCCTTGGGATGCAATGGTTACAATGAGCTCTGCTCAAGCAAGTGCAGCTGCAATAGAGCTGGAACAATGAAGTAGCAAAGTCAGCAGATGACACAAAATTATTCAAGATGGTGAAGTCCAAAGCAGAGAGTGAGGCGTTACAAAGGGATCTCACAAAACTGGGTGACTGGGCAACTAAATGGCAGATGAAATTCAATGTTAATAAATGCAAAGCATTGCGCACTGAAAAAAATAATTCCAACTGTACATAGACAATGAAGAGTTCTAAATTAGCTATTACCACCCAAAAAAGAGAACTTGGAGTTCTCTGAAAACTTCAGCTCAGCATATAGCAGTGGAAAAAATGGCTAACCATATTTTAGGAACTACTAGGAAAGGGATAAAAAATTAAGATATGAAATATTATAGTGTCACTAAATGAATCTGTGGTTCACCCACACCTTGAATAATGTGTGTAGGTCTGATTGCCCCATCTCAAAAAAGGTTCAGCGAAGGGCATCTAAGATGATCAGGAGTATGGAATGGCTTCCATACTAGGAGACACTAGGAAGATTAAGGTTATTAGGCTGAGAAAAGAAACAACTAAGGGGATATGGTTGAGGTCTATGATATCTTGAGTGGTGTATAAAAAGTGAATAGAGAAGTTTTATTTATCCTTTCACCCAATACAAAACCGGGTCAGCCAATGAAATTAATCGATAGTAGGTTTAATACAAACAATGAAGTATTTTTTTCACTCAGTGCACAACTAACCTATGGAACTCATTGTCCTGAGATGTTGTCATGGCCAAAATTATAACTGGGTTCAAAAAAGAACCGGATAAGCTAATGGAGGATAGGTCCATCAATGGCTATTAACCAAGATAGTCAGAGACACAGACCCATGTGCTGGGTGACAATAAACCTCTGACTACCAGAAGCTGCAAGTGGAAGATTAGGTCCATCATTTCATAGTTGTCCTGTTCCTAACCGTCCCCCTGAAGGGTGCTCTCTGAGACAGGACACTGAGAAAGATGGACTGTGGTCTGACCTAGTATGGCAGCTCTTGTTCTTATGGTGCTGGCAACATTTGTGTACTGTTCCAAGCACTACTGTGTGTGAACAAGAGGTACATCACAAGTGTGTAGAGTTGCAAGGGCCTGACTCTAATCTCAACAAAGCAATTGTGTGTTGAACTTCTCTGGACTTCTCCCCTACAATATCTGGTATCTTTCTGTTGTGTTTTGCAGGTATGTTGCCAGTTGGATAGAAACAAGAAGCCACCAATCTGAAAAAGCTAATTTAACTATCCTCTTTGATAAATATGTGCCTTCCTGCTTAGATCAGCTCAGAACAAGCTTTAAAACTATCACTCCTATTCCCGAGAATAGTATGGTGCAGGTATGCATTAGAATTATATTAAAATATGAGTCAGTAAGTATAGATAACAAAATTCCTGAAATCTATCCTGAATATGCAATCTTATTTTTGGTGCACATGAAGGAAAGCTGTTAAAATAGGTGTGCATCTGGAAAGTGTGTAAAGTTAATAGGTTCTACATTTATTTTATGGGAAAAATAAGTGTCAAAAATGAACACATTTTTGGAGTCCCACTTCTTTCCATCATTTCTGGGAGTGGAGAAAGAGGCAGTGATCCAAAGATGTCCTCCTGCTAGGATCCACTGTAACAAGAACTATTTAGGGGGTTGCAACACTGGACTGAGATCCGGGACATCTGAGTTCTAATCTTGCCTCTACCACAGACTTCCTGTGTGACCTTGGGAAAGTCATTTAATCGGTCTGTGCTTCCATTCTGCATCTCTAAAAGTGGGATAATAATTCCCAACCTCATAAGGCTGTTGTTAAATTTATCCACCTTTGTGAGATGCTAAAATACCATAGTAATGGGAGCCATATCAACACCTATAAAGAGAGAAAAATCCACTGTGTTGATGTCCAGTATATATGGCATTGATACCAATTATTGAATGATAGAAGAGGTTAAAACTAAACATTGAACACCAGTCAGCCAGCACACAGAGCTTTCATGTGAGTCATCTTTACAACTCTGAATGTTTTAAATGATCATGAAGCAGGGCTCATGTGGAGGAAAAAGAAGTGTGTGATCATATAATAAGACTGCATCCTAACATATACACCTGCACTTTGTCATTTTCTGAATTTCAAATGCTTCATTGTATCTTTGTAAAGCTGGGTGGAGAAATTTTGACAGAACCACATTCCATTGGTATATATGGTTCTATTGAAATTGATATGCTTGGCGAAAATTTTGTTTTGGAAGAAAGACAGGAAAAAAAAGTCCTGACAATGAATGTCAAAACAGTTTATTTTGACATTTTTATAACTAAATGTTTCAATTTTTCATTTTGAAACTGCTTTTCATCTACAAAATGTATATGTATTATGTATTCTAATTTTGCCCAAATGAAATGTTTTGACACAAATTGAGAACGTTTGGAATTTTCTTTTGCAGAGAATTTCAAAATGTTTGGTTTTCATTCCAATTTGGAATGAAGCCAAATCTTGAAATCCTTCCTGAAATGGAACTTCCATTCTCTGCACAGATCTGTTTGTAGCCTTAATGTTGTTTTAAGGTAATCTTTCTGCATGGAATAATAAGTTGATCGCATGGTTAACTTGAAATTATTCTGCAAAAAGCATGAGTTATACTATATTTATGTATTTTTGTTATGTGATTTTGTATGTTGATCAATTTATCTTTAGGAATAAATTGAAAAATTTTCCTTAACATGAATTCTTTCTCTATAGTCTGAATGCTTAATAAGAGTTTTTAGATTTACCCATTGTTTCCAGCAAAGAGGGTCTGTCCTGTCCCACATGGGCTGTTCTTAACTCTTTCCTTTCAAAGGCATGGAATAAAACATCTTTCAATGATGGCAGAGTAAAGGGCAGTGTGGATAACTTACTTAAATTTCTATTATTCTGTTCAGAGATTCTGAATTGTTTTTTACAATTTTGTACAAATAGTGGAGATAGGAAAAAATATTACAAGCAGAAATACCATGCAGCAAATTCTGTGTCAGAAAGAAACTAAAATGAAAAGATGTTATGAATTAAAAATACAGTAATATATAATCTGAGTAGTCATTTTAGAAGTTTACAAGAACTCATGGAAATTTCTATTTTTATGGGAACAGCCTTTTGATGTTTGCTTTTGTGGAACCTATTTTTATTTTGGTGTATTTAATTTGTAGTACTTACATTTAAGTAGTGTTTATTCATACGGAGGAGGGTATTGAGTGACCGACTCTTGAATTCTTGTGTAGAGCCAGAGTGTTACTTAGTTTGGTTTAATGTACAAGTGGAGAGGAAGATACAGCAGACAGCACAGTTCTCAATGGTAAAATTAGCCTAACAAACTTGTCACTGTGGTTTCTCGTTTTTCCTTCTTTAAATGCCAGCCTCCTTTTCTTGCATTATATAGTCATCCTTGCATGATACTTAGTCTTCAGCTCAGTACATCATGTTGCCCCTGAGACTGAGTCACCATCACCACCATCAGGAGCAAGGATTCAAAGATCATGCTCTTCACCACTTTTCTTTTTTTTTTCTAAAAGACTCTTTGTTCTCTGTTGGATTGTTTGCTGACCCCTGAAAATGTGCCTCCTGACTGCCCAAGAGAGCTCTATGAGATCTACTTTGTTTTCGCCTGTGTTTGGGCTTTTGGTGGTGCACTCTTTCAAGATCAGGTAAGCTAGAGACCAGTTTACACAACCAAATTATATTGCTATGCATTTAAGAAGTATTGGGCTAAATTGTACCTCTTCAGCTAGCAGTGGTGGTTGGGGAGTGCAGAGATGCACTGCCCCCTGGGTGCTCCTGCAAATGCTGTATCTGAGGCAGGCATGAAGCATCTGAAGGTCAGAACAGCCCTTATTTATTATTTTGTATTGTAGCGCCTGGGAGCCTCAGTCGTGGACCGAGATCCCATTGTGCTAGGGACTGTACAAACAGAACAGAAAGACTGTCCCTTCTCCAAAGACTGTTCTCTTTGTAAGGGTGAGACAGGCACTTCTCTCTTATTGGCTTAGCTCTGGTGACACATGACTATGGCTCAGCTTACAATTTTCTCCCTGCACGTAGGAGGCTAGCACCATTATCTGCACTTGCCAGGAGCATTAACTGCACTCATAGAGTGCAATGACTGATACCTGCAAAGGGGCAGTATGGGAGTGGAGTACACTTTCCAGTACATCATGATACGTCCTTCCTAATTGAGACCATTCCTGAGACCTTTTGTGAGGCTCCATCACATGCTGTGGGTAGGAATCCTCTGTTGGATAATATCCTCAACAGGCATTTAGAAGACTTTTTTTTATCAAGATGTCTGCTGGGTCCTGTAATTTCTGCCCAGCCAGACCTCTGTATTAAAGATTAACATGACTGAATTGGCTACATTTTAATATAAATAAGGTGTACTCCCCGTGGATGTGTGATGGGGGTTATAATGTCCAAGAGGTTTGGCATAGAAAGTACACTTATTAAGTTTGCGGATGATACCAAACTGGGAGGGATTGCAACTGCTTTGGAGGACAGGGTCAAAATTCAAAATGATCTGGACAAATTGGAGAAATGGTCTGAGGTAAACCGGATGAAGTTCAATAAAGACAAATGCAAAGTGCTCCACTTAGGAAGGAACAATCAGTTTCACACATACAGAATGGGAAGAGACTGTCTAGGAAGGAGTATGGCAGAAAGAGATCTAGGGGTCATAGTGGACCACAAGCTAAATATGAGTCAACAGTGTGATACTGTTGCAAAAAAAGCAAACGTGATTCTGGGATGCATTAACAGGTGTGTTGTAAACAAGACACGAGAAGTCATTCTTCCGCTCTACTCTGCGCTGGTTAGGCCTCAACTGGAGTATTGTGTCCAGTTCTGGGCACCGCATTTCAAGAAAGATGTGGAGAAATTGGAGAGGGTCCAGAGAAGAGCAACAAGAATGATTAAAGGTCTTGAGAACATGACCTATGAAGGAAGGCTGAAAGAATTGGGTTTATTTAGTTTGGAAAAGAGAAGACTGAGAGGGGACATGATAGCAGTTTTCAGGTATCTAAAAGGGTGTCATCAGGAGGAGGGAGAAAACTTGTTCACCTTAGCCTCTAATGATAGAACAAGAAGCAATAGGCTTAAACTGCAGCAAGGGAGATTTAGGTTGGACATTAGGAAAAAGTTCCTAACTGTCAGGGTAGTTAAACACTGGAATAAATTGCCTAGGGAGGTTGTGGAATCTCCATCTCTGGAGATATTTAAGAGTAGGTTAGATAAATGTCTATCAGGGATGGTCTAGACAGTATTTGGTCCTGCCATGAGGGCAGGGGACTGGACTCGATGACCTCTCGAGGTCCCTTCCAGTCCATGAATCTATGAGGTAAAGGAGGAACTCACATAGACATTAAGAAGCAGGAACTGCCCCAACTGGACTGATAACAGCTATTATCGAGGCTGTCCATCAGAAGCCTGGGGAAAAATCTTTCCTTGGAAGAAGAGACTGACCTCAACAGCTAGAGAGGTCTTGGGGCTCTTTAGAATTCTTTCAGCCTGCCCCTGGAAAGTTTTTCCTTTATAGTAAAGAGAAACAGCCCTCTATTTTCATCACTATTTAAATTTGACCTATGCTTAACTGCTTACTTTTTGGCAGTGAGGTGGAGAATGAGGAAGGCAGATGGGTTTAATCTGGAGGGCTCCTGATTTCAGCCTTTAAAAGAGTGACACCAGGCTAGCATCAGTCACTTCAGTCAGAAGGTCCATACTCCCTGAATTAAACACTGTTTGAGTGCCCTTGATTACTACAACTGCATTAGGGTGTTTATAAACAATCATCAAATTTGTATGTGTGCCTGCAGTGTTTGTTCTGACTCTCTTTTTTTTATTTGCCTCTGTATTTACACATTGTAAGAACTTCATGCTGTAGACTTAACACAGTAGACCATAATATATTCAAGAACTAAATAACAAATAATTTGTAATATTTTTATAGCTTTCAAATTATCAAGCTGAATTTAGCCGCTGGTGGCTCAAGGAGATGAGAGCAGTGAAGTTTCCATCCCAGGGTACAATTTTTGATTATTATCTTGACCCAAAGACTAGGAAATTCTTGCCCTGGACTGATAAAGTTCCAAAATTTGATATGGATCCAGAAATACCTTTACAGGTACAATATATGTGTACTGAAGGCATGCATGGATGAACAGTGTTTTTTGTAGTTTTTTATTTTTGTCATTGATTTGAATATCCTCTTAGATGTCTGAAAATAATGTTCTCCAAATATAAGTATTTGGGTAGATCTTTATTATTGGCTCCATACTCGTATGTTTAAGTGACTCGGGGATAATAGCAACACTTATGTACTGCTTTACATTATAAAACCACTGCACAAACACAAATTAGTTGACACAATACCCCATGAAATAAGTGATTATGATCTTTATTTCATAGATGAGGAAACTGAGGCACAAAGTCAGTTTAATGAAGTGGGCAACAATATCCAAGTTATTAATAAAACTATTGAATAGCACTGGATCCAGGACAGACCTGTGTGGAACCCCACTAGATAAATCCTCCTTTCCCCAGTTTGATAGCAAGCCATTGATAACTACTCCAAGTACAGTCTTTCTTTGCACCATACTCAAAGAATAGTTATCAATGATTTTCTGTCAAACTGGGGATGAGGGGGAAGGGAAAGAAGTATTTAGTGGGGTCCCACAGAGGTCTGTCCTGGGTATGGTACTATCCAATATTTTTCATTTATGATTTGGATAATGGAGTGGAGAGTGTGCTTTATAAAACGTGTGGATGGGGGGAGAGGTTGCTCATGCTTTGGAGGACAGAATTAGAATTCAAAATGACCTAGACAAATTAGAGAATTGGTCTGAAATCTACTGAATATAGGAGAATTGTAAAGTACTACACTTAGGGAATTAAAAATGCACAACTACATAATGAAGAAGAACTAGGTAAGTGGTAGTATGGCTGAGAAGGATCTGAGGGTTATAGTGAGTCACAAATTGAATATGAGTCAGCAACGTGGTGCAGTTGAGGAGAAGGCTAATGTAATTCTGGGGTGTTTAACAGGAGTGTTGTATATAAGGCATGATCGGTAATTGACCCACTCTACTCAGTGCTGGTGAGGCCTCAGCTGGAGTACTGTGTCCAGTACTGGATACCACACTTTAAGAAAGATGTGAACAAATTGGAGAGAATCCAGAAGAAACTAACAAAAATGATTAAAGATTTAGAAAACCTGATCTATGAGAAAAGGCTAAAAAAAAAAAAAAAAAAAGTTATGTTTAGTCTTGAGAAAAGAAGAGCGAGCAGGGTCCTAATAACAGTCTTCAAATATGTTAAGGGCTGTTATTAAAGAGGATAGTGATAAATTGTTCTCCATTTCCACCGAAGGTAGGGCAAAAAGTAATGGACTTAATATGCAATAGGGAGATTTAGATTAGACTTTCTGAAACCCTTTTTAATTATGAGGATAGTTAAGGTCTGGAATAGGCTGCCAAGTGAGGTGGGGGAATCCCCATCATAGGAGGTTTTTAAGAACGAGTTAGACAAACACCTGTCAGGAACGGTATAGGTGCAATAGGTCCTGCCTCACTGCAGGGGGCTGGTCTTGATGAGCTCTTGAGGTCTCTTCCAGCCTTACAGTTCTGTGATTCTCTAATAGTGGCAGACTCATAACTACCATCCATCACAACATTAACTCTTCCCCTCCCCAACTTTCTGCACATGCTTCTTTCATCAGCTACCTTCTCTCCACACTAATAGCTATGGATAGTTGGTGTGGTGGGAAGCAGTATGCTTGATTAAGACTGTGATAGAAAGCTGGTGTTCCTAAAAAGGTGGTGGCGGGTGGTTTGTGGTATACAGTAGCTATGTTTATGGTAAAGTGTGTGCCTCTGGGTGAAGGAGTAGAAAGGATGTACTACTAGTTATCTCACCTTTTAATTTCCTTATTTTGCATGGTTTTGTATCAGATATGTTATATGTGTAGCTATCTGAAATGAATCTCAACAATTTTTTGTGTGTATTAATTTTCTAGGGTTTTTTAAATGCTTAAATGAGAGTAGGAGTATTATGAGGCAGGGTGGACATGTGGGGAAATAGAAGTGTGCAGCTGATGATGAAAAACGTTTTAATCTATTAGCAGCCACACAAAACTTCTTTGTTGTAGGATAGAATCTGACAGAAAAGCGGACCTTCTGGAGAGGAAAAAAGGTTTTATCTGGCAGAGAAGATTTTATGGGCTCATGGTGTAGAAAGCTTATCCATTGGCAACCAATGGAACATTATCTTTGTTATGATGAACAAAAGCCAAACATTAATATAAATCCAAATTAAAAACTCCTACCCATTGCACTAGATCTATTCAACATTAACCTTTCTACTAATTTTTGTGTAGATAGTGTTTTTTTTTAAACATTGGCTAGATTTCCAATGATTCAATAGATCATTGGATTAATAGATCAATAGATTTTCAATGATTCAATAGATGTCCAATTTCAAAGACTTCCTATTAAAATTTTTGAAAAGAAATAAAGTATTCAGAACATTCAAAGGACATAAAAATTAACCCTGTGTGAAATTTCACATCAATAATCTGCTTACATTTAGGCTAGGTCTACACTGGGTGGGGGGTGGGGAGGTCGACCTAAGATACACACGTAGCTGAAGTCGGTGGCGTATCTTAGGTCAATTTACCTGGCCATGAGGACGGCGGCATGTCAACTGCTGCTGCTCCCCCGTCAACTCCGCTTCTGCCTCTCGCTGCGATGGAGTTCCGAAATCGACGACAGAGCAATTGGGGATTGATTTTATCACGTCTACACTAGACACGATAAATCGAACCCCGATAGATAGATCACTACCCACCGGATAGGCGGGTAGTATAGATGTATCCTTAGAGAAAAACAGAAAGTTATGTCCCATTTTAAGCCTATTTTAAAAATTTCACCCAAGCAATATATCTGGGGCCACTACCAGATAGCTCCATAATATTTTAAAAAAAAAAAACAACCTGAAAACATCACTTGTGTTGTATTAACTTAAGCAAGGAGTAAAAACTGTTGCTGCTTCTCTCTCTCTCAATTTTTCAGGCAGTCCTTGTTCACACATCTGAGACCACACGTCTCAGATACTTTACTGATTTGCTGCTGGAGAGAGGCAAACCAGTCATGCTTGCTGGAAATGCAGGAGTAGGAAAAACAGTATTTGTAGGGGATAGACTTGCTGCTTTCTCCGATGATTACATGGTGTCTAATGTTCCCTTCAACTACTACACTACGTCATTGGTGCTACAAAGTAAGTCCCTCTTAAATATTATGATATAAGAAACCTAGATAATTCTTTTGGTGGCAGAGACCAGAATTCGACCAGCAGTGCCTATATGATTATTAAGATACTGCATACCTACAAAGAGCCTGCCTGGTACAGTAGTCTGTGTTTTGTCAAACCAAAATGTCTTTCTTGAATTATGTATTACAGGATGAGTAATGGGATGTTAAAACTTATATATATGTGTGTATGTATGTATATATTATTAAGTGATTTAGCTCCTCAGGAGGCCTAATGTAGATGTGCCACTTCAAATAATTGCTTAGTGAAGCCAAAACTATAGAAGTTGTCTGAGTAATAGGATTCCATTTCTATGGCATTGAGAGTGATCAGTATTTTACAGATAGAGATTCATTAGGAAAGAATTTCTAGTACTATTGCTTCAAATGATCACTCAATAACATTGCAGTGAAATATTTGTGGTTGTAGAGGAGGTAGAAAGAGAAAAGAATTTTGAAAAGATACATTAAAAATGTGTGTCCAGTAGTTCGGTCTCACGTTGCAACACTGAGTGGCACCAGTCTTTCATGCCATGGAAGGCCATTAGAATGGGTCTTTAGAGTTAAAACATATGAGTCCTGAAGAGCAACATTTAATGTTTGAATATTTTCTTTAAAAGCTAGCAAATGTGAATATAAAATTAATTTCCTAAAGCTTTAGCAATGCTCAGCTTTATGACAATTGTTCTGGCTGATGAACAGGAGAAATCAGACAATCTTTAGAAAGTTGACCATCTCTGCCCATTTCTTCTTCCTATTCCAAGAGAGAGAAGTGCTATAAATGGATATGCCACTTGTAGCCCTCCTCTTTTTACAGAAAGCATGAACTGTACTGATAGAATTACTTAGGAAAGAGATGAGCAGCCTCAGTCCCTATGTACAAAGCTGTGAAAAGAATTATAATTCTTATAATTTCACAGTAAGATAAATGGTTTTTTTTCCTCTTTTGGAAACTTCATCAACATTAGAATCAATGGGGAAAAAATTTAAAAAATGTCAAAATCCCCTAATCTAGACTTTTTCAGTGAAAATTTTATGCGCTGTCTATTACTGCCAATGGCTCGGATTATCACTAGGTTCTTAAAAACCTCCAGTCAATATATTTTCTAAGGCTGTCAAGTGATTTAAAAAATTTAATTGCACTGTTAAACAATAATAGAATACCATATATTTAAATATTTTGGATGTTTTTTATATTTTCAAATATATTGATTTCAGTTACAATACAGAGTACAAAATGTACAGTGCTCACTTTATATTTATTTTTATTACAAATATTTGCACTGTAAAAAACAAAGAAATAGTGTTTTTCAATTCCCCTCATATAAGTACTGTAGTGCAATCTCTTTATCATGAAAGTTGGACTTACAAATGTAGAATTATGTACAAAAATAACTGCATTCAGAAATAAAACATTTGTAAAACTTTAGAGCCTACAAGTCCACTCAGTCCTACTTCAGCCAGTCGCTCAGACAAACAAGTTTGGTTACAATTTGCAGGACATAATGTTGCCCATGTCTTGTTTACAATATCACCTGAAAGTGGGAACAGATGTTCATGTGGCATTGTTGTAGCCAGCGTCTCAGGATATGTACGTGCCTCATGCGCGAAAGATTCATATGTCCCTTAATGCTTCAGCCACCATTCCAGAAGACAAACGCCCATGCTGATGATGAGTTCTGCTCAATAATGATCCAAAAGAGAGCAGACCACCGCTTGTTCATTTTCATCATCTGAGTGAGATGGCACCAGGAGAAGGTTGGGGGTGTTTTAGCTTTTTTTTTTTGTGGTTCAGGTTCTGTAGTTTCTGCATCAGAGTATTGCTTCTTTAAGACATCTGAAAGCATTCTCCACACCTCGTCCCTCTCAGATTTTGGAAGGCACTTCAGATTCTTAAATCTTGGGTTGAGTGCCATTTCTATCCTTAGAAATCTCAGATTGGTACCTTCTTTGCGTTTTTTTTCAAATCTGCTGTGAAAGTGTTCTTAAAACAAACGTGCTGGGTCATCATCCAAGACTGCTATAACATGAAATAAAAGGCAGAATGTGAGTAAAATAGAACAGTAGACATGCAGTTCTTCCCCAAAGGAGTTCAGTCACAAATTTAATTAATGCATTTATTTTTAACAAGCATCATCAGCATCGAAGCATGAAGGGGCATATGAACATTTACCATATCTTGCATGTAAATACCATGCAATGCTAGCTACAAAAGTGCCATGCTAATGCCTGCTCTCACTTTCAGGTGACATTGTAAGTAAGAAGTAGTCAGCAGTATCTCCTGTAAATGTAAACAAACTTGTTTGTCTTAGCAACTGGCTAAACAAGAAGTTGGACTGAGTGGACTTGTAGGCTCTAAAGTTTGTATTGTTTTATTTTCGAGTGCAGCTTGTAACAAAAAAAAATCTACATTTGTAAATTACGCTTTCACAATAAAGAGATTGCACTACAGTACTTGTATTTTTAAGTTCACCTCATACTATTTCTTTTGTTTATCATTTTTACAGTGCATATATTTGTAATAAAAAATAATATAAAGTGAGTACTGTACACTTTGTATTCGGTAATAGAAATCAATAATTTGAAAGTGTAGAAAAACAAAAATATTTAATAAATTTCAATTGGTATTCTGTTGTTTAACAGTGTGACTAATCACAGTTAATTTTTTTGCATTAATCACGAGTTAACTGTGATTAATCGACAGCCCTAATATTTTCTCATTGATTTTACCCAGTTTTTTTCCTGGCTTCTGTTGAATATTTCTATACTAAAGCCAGCTAAACAACTGAGTTATTTTTCAGTTAACCTTGTATCTTACTTTACTGTTCTCTGAAATAGTCTTAAATGCAAGTTAACATCGAACCCTAGGATGGATGAATGTACTTTTCGCAAAGAGCAGGATGGAGAGATTTGATTTCTTCCCTCCTCGTCCCCCCACCTCCCCCATAGCTTCTCTAATGGAGGATCTGCCCCACAATGGATCAGATATCTTTATCTCATTGGGATTTGTTTACCATTTGCAGCAGAAAACCATGAACAAGGTACTAAAGCACACAGGCATAACACTTTCCTTTGTAAATAGATTCAGATGACAGGAGCTCCTAGGCAACTGTTGCTGAAGGCTTTGTATTCTTTGCGTGGGGAAACTTAAGTAAACCAAATACTTAGTCAAAGTCACAAGTGCTTACTTGGTGAGTTTCCAAACCAGTCATTAATAACACAGCAGTTAGTCTGCATCAATAGGTGTTGTCATTAAATTAAAACTCCTGTCCTGTATAAACTTAAAGGAATTTGGACCTATAAAAGTTCATTATAAACTAGGCAAATGCCTTCAGATTTTAAATAACCATTTTAAAACAGGTATCAGTCTTGTTTTTAGGAATTTTAGAAAAGGAATGTAAACTAAACAAGCACTTCCATGGCTTATCTAGAGCTCTTCTATGTCCAATCCTGTTCGAAAACCAAGTGCCCCTTACTGAAAATGCTCTAACAGTAACCCCTCACAATTAAATTAAGGGACAATCAGCTTCACTCCCACAGCTAATCTACCTTCAAGTCAGCGGCACTGCTATGGGTACCCACATGGCCCCACAGTATGCCAACATCTTTATGGCTGACTTAGAACAACGCTTCCTTAGCTCTCGTCCCCTAACGCCACTACTCCACTTGTGCTACATTGATGACATCTTCATCATCTGGACCCATGGAAAAGAAGCCCTCGAGGAATTCCACCATGATTTTAACAATTTCCATCTCACCATCAACCTCAGCCTAAACCAATCCATGCAAGCAGTCCATTTCCTAGACACTACTGTGCTAATAAGTGATGGTCACTAAACACCACCCTATATCAGAAACTCACTGACCGCTATCCTTACCTACATGCCTCCAGCTTCCATCCAGGACACACCTGTCATAAATAGATAGCTAAGGGTTAATGTTTCTTTTACCTATAAAGGGTTAACAAAGGGAACCAAACACCTGACCAGAGGACCAATCAGGAAACTGGATTTTTCAAAGCTCAGGGGAGGAATTTTTCTTGGGTTTTTGTCTTTGGCTCCTCAGCTTATGAGAGTGGACCTTTTCTATCTGTAAGCTTCTCATCTTCAGTTTCCGCAGTTGTAAAGTACAAAGGTAGGCAAAATCAATAGCTTTATATGGTTTTGTGTTTGTATTACCATGTGATGTGTGCTGGAAATGATATTAAGATTGTATTCTTTTGAATAAGAGATGTTTTATTCAATATTTTTCTTTTAAGCAATGACTCTGTATAATTGTACCTTTGATACAGAAGCATATTTTATGTCTTTTTATCTTCTTTTTATAATACAAGCTTTCTTTTAAAACCTGTTTTGAGGTTTTATCTGCGTTAAGGCTAAGGAACGAAGGGGGGGCGAAAGTCTCTTGAGTTAGCTTGACTTAGGTTTGAATGTCATAGCCTCAGGGAATGAAGGAGGGGGAAGGTAAATTGCCTCTCTGTTTTGCCATTCAAGGATGTTTAAGTACAGTATCACCGCGGATAACCCAAAGGGAAGGGGAGCTGGGGCATGAGATAAAGAGGAGACAAGGGGAGGAGGTTGTTTTCCCTTTGGTGTGAAGACTCGCATGGGGATTTGTCTGAGTTCTTGGGGTTCCAGAGAAGGTTTGGGGAGAGCCAGAAGAGGGAGTCTGCTCCTGGAAATTCCTGGCTGGTGGAGTGAGCATCAGATTCAAGCTGGTATAAGCTGGGGAGTTTACATACAAGCACTCAGCATTACTGGACTGCTAAGGTCCAGATTAGAGGAGAAGATAGCTTTGATAACACCACACGATCCATGTCTATAGCCAAGCTCTAAAGATCACCACATTTTGCTCCAATCCCTCAGACAGAGGATGAATGACATCTACAAGATCTCATTGAGCCATTGCTCTAACAATCTACAGTCCGCACTGGCTGAAGTGGACAAACAGATTTTGACACAGCCAGAAGGTACCCGGAAGCCACGCTGACTAACAGTGACAGGCCAAAAAGAAATAAAGAACAACCGACTAGCTGTCACTTCAGCCCCAACTAAAACCTCTCCGCACATCATCAAAGATTCTACAACCTACCTGAAAGATGATCCCTCACTCTGCAAGATCTGTGGAGACAGACCAGTTCGCTAGATACAGAGACAGCCTCCCAACCTGAAGCAAATACTCACCAGCACTGCACACCATGACATACTAACCACTACCCAGGAACCTATCCCTGGCAACAAAGCCCGATGCCAGCTCTGTCCACATGATGCTATTCAAGTGACACCATCATAGGACCTAAGCACATCAGCCACACCATCAGGGGCTCGTTCACCTGCACATCTACCAATGTGATATATGCCATCATGTGCCAGCAGTGCCCCTCTGCCATGTACATTGGCCAAACCAGACAGTCTCTATGCAAAAGAATAAATGGACACAAATCTGACGTCAGGAATCATAACATTCAAAAAACAGTGGGAGAACACTTGAAGGTGGCAATTTTGCAAAACTTCAAAAATAGACTCCAAAGAGAGACTGCTGAACTCGAATTAATATGCAAATTAGATACAATTAACTTAGGTGTAAACAGAGACTGGGAATGGTTGGGTCATTACACTAATTGAATCTATTTCCTCATGTTAAGCTCTCCTCACACCTTCTATGGGTCATCTTGATTAATCACTTCAAAAGTTTTTTTTCTTCTGCTGCTGATAGGTCATCTCAATTGATTGGCCTCTTAGTTGGTATGGGTACTTCCACCTTTTCATGTTCTCTGTATGTATAAATACCTTCTGTCTGTGTGTTCCATTCTGTGCATCCAAAGAAGTGGGCTGTAGCCCATGAAAGCTTATGCTGAAATAAATTTGTTAGTCTCTAAGGTGCCACAAGTACTCCTGTTCTTTTTTCTCAGCTATTGGAGTATCACATGACAGGTATGGAAACAAGTTTACCTTCCTTTTCAACAGCATGTGATCCTTTTTGCAACCAGCTGTGATTCTTTTTGCAATCAATTCTGTCATCTAGCCTAGAATGTTACTGCCTCTTGTGTGATTTCTGGTCTTGTTTAAAGCTGCGTTCTTTCACATACAATACATTGCAGAGATTTACTTTAATTCATTATGTATCTGTCTTGTATTACTATTGCAAACAATTATTTATGGTCCCAAACCATACAGTTTGCTGGAAATAAATATTTTTCAAAGCTGCCTAGGGAATTGGAACATCTAGTTTCCACTCATTTTAATGGGACCTGGGCATCCAGATCCCTTAAGCAACATTGAAAAAATGTCAGCTGAAAGGCAAGATAAAGTAGGGAAGTATGCTGAAATTTTTCCCTTGCACACCTTTTCTTTCAAAAGGTTTTGGAGCAGAAGGCCAGAAGCATCACAATTACAGCAGACTTTTCCCAATCCCATGATTATATAGCTACAAAGGTTCTGAGATTCTTCTGCATCTTTGACTTATCCTTCAATGAACCTCGTTGTTGTTTGTTTGCATCTCTCCTCCATGCTCAGCAGTTGTCCTTCTAGCTGAGCTTACCACATGAGATTCCCTTGGGATCTCATTACCATATTACCTGAATTGGCTAGAAGAGTCATTGTTGACAGACATGAGGCACTTTCTCCCTATTCCAAGAACCTAAGCAAGCTAACACCATGATGCACCATCTCCTGCTGGAAACTGCAACACGTGACTTATTTGTGAGGGGGATTTTTTTCAGGCTGTTTATTTAAGAAACAAAATGAATTAATATAAGTCAGAATCACAGTAATATCAAGCATCCACACATAGGTACATTGCATTCATGTATTCCTGTACAAATATAGTTTATTTCCACTTGCTTGCAGGCAATCCTAAAAACCTGGTAGAATTTTTTTTAAAAAGTCCAATGCCAACCCTTACATTTTGCTCTCTACTCTAATCCAGAGATACTGCACAGCCCAATGTAAATGAAGGAACAGTACAACACATTAAATAAGGAATTAGAGTAGCTAATCCTATTCATTCTCATTTGCTCTCATGAACCTTGCAATCCAAGTGAAAAAACAATAACTCTCAAACATCAAGTATGTGCTTTTTCGGTCACATTTTCAAACAAATGAGGTGCACACACATTTATCACAACTGTACATATAAATCAAGTAATTGCTTGTGAAAATGGCTAATTCTGATCATTTGCATGGGCAATGATCTGATTTGTGCATATAATCAGCCTGATGTTCTTCATTAAGAAAAGTGCTGTCCTGATTGTTTTCTGAAGTGTTTTTGTATGAAACTTGTCATTCATGCTTATATGCACTGAAAAAGTTTTATAATCATTCTTTGCTATTCGTCTTGGGAAAAATTAAACTACATTAGTGATTACATTGCTATATGTGCCAATTATTAACAAACATATTTCACTGTTTTCATGTTTTCTATGAATACATTACAACGTTAGTATGTTTTTAAAATTCAGAAGATTATTGTAATAGTCCTGATCCATTTATCATGTGAGGGTGTGAAGCCAGAACTGTTCAGGATATAGGAATGGTTCCCCAAGTGCTTTGGAAAGCTAATCAGTAATGATACTATGGACTAGATTCACAAAGAAACTTAAGCCCGGTAAATATCACTGGGATTTGTCTAGAAAATCACTGGGATTCACAAAGTTTGAGTTTGGTGCCTGGCTCCTTATACAAAGAATGAGGAGAGATGGGCAACTCAGATGGGATTCACAAAAGCCAGCATGCTAAGCCAGCTGCACCTAAAATTGCATAAGGGAGATGCCAAGTTTAGGGGTATGTGCTAAGCCACGCCCCCTCTGACCCAGGAAAGCTTATGTCCAAATAAATTTGTTAGTCTGTAAGGTGCCACAAGGACTCCTCGTTGTTTAAGTCCAAACTGCCTCCCTCCACTTGGGATTTTCAGCTGCTAAGACTCTTTCTTGGCATTAGGCACCTATGCCGTTTTAACAAGAAACCAAGGGTTTGGGGGTGGGGGAGGAGTTTCCTCATAACATTTACCTCCATGGTTGTGATGCTGTCCTGGAATCACCACCTCTCAGGTGAGTGCGCTAGCCACTGGGCTGTGGGATATTCTGATGTTGGATTCCCTCCGACTCTCCTGTTGAAGTTGTTTCACTGTAAATATATATATATATTTTTAAATCATTGGAGCATGGGAGACTGGATCCTGGATCTAACCACTTGACTATAGAGTCATTCTTTTTCTCTCCCCTCCCCACCTCAGAATGGTGAAGCTGTTTCTATGTAGATAAATAATGAAAGAATCATTGGCCCAGAGAGACAGCAAGCATGAGAAACAAGTTAGGCACCTTCAAGATTTAGGAGCAGCTAGCTGAGTGGGGGCTTTGTGAATTCCAGTGAAGCCTGATTCTGTGATTTAGGCACCTAAAGTGGCAGTTAGGGTGAGATTGATAAAAGGACTAAGGTGCCTATCTCCTTAGGGAATGTTGCTCAAATCCGATGAATTACCGTAGATTTCTAAACTCATTTTGCTGTCCAGTGTATTTATTAAAAATGACATGCACAAAATTCAAGATTTAGCTTTTCCATTTTAAAAGGTAATTCTGTTCCCTTCATTACAAAGCTGTTCATGCTTACATCAGGTATATGAATGATTAGATTTTCCAGCTTGTACATAATTCTTTTTTTGTCTCCCTCACCTATCAACTACATAGTCTGAATATCCACCAAAGAGGTTTAACCTGCTTGTATTCTTTTTTACTGCAGTGGCTTAGCAGCAGCAGGTTTGTGTTCAATATTTGGTTTTAACAGGCTTCAGACTTAATTGTAAAAGGGGAAAAATAATATTTTGTACTTCTGTGGTGCCTTCAGCCAGATTATCACAATGCACTTTACATATATTAGTGAATTAAGCTTCAGAAGTTAATGATGCTACTTCTCCATAAGAAATATAAATGCTGTGAAGATGAAATAGAATTATCACACTCTGGCTTAGTTTACTGACTTATGTTCATGGCTTACAAACAGAAAAGTTAGATTAAAAACATAAAATACTCTCTTAGTACATTTGCAGTCTAACACTGCTTGTATTCTTAGAATCTAGAATTTTATCACACACAACCAAAAATAGAGAGAAGGGAAGCAGGCTGTTCCATAAGACAGAGAAGTACAACTCACCCTACCTTACTGTTAGCTGGCTCTTTCCAGACTGACTCTGAATGTATGCTTTCCTACAGAGCCCTGTAGCCTGCAAGCAGGACCAGGAAACACTTTAATTTTTTTAAGGGAACAGCCTGCAATTCTAACACGCCTTTCAAAAACATCACAGCTAGTTGTTGGCTTATTCATTCTGTCAACTTCGTGTTCTTTCCAATGGACCTCTTGGAAAATTTGGGTTTCTTTTATGCTGTAGTCCTACAAAGTGATTTGCATAGATGGACCCCTGTACCTGTGCAGAACCTCATTGACTTCAGTAAGTTTCCTCACAAGGTGCAGGAGTCTGCCCACATACAGCACTTCGCATGACTGGGACCTAATGGCCAGCTTCTTAAAGGTAGTTAGGTACCTAAAGAGGTAGATTGTCAAAAGTACCAATCTCATGAGGTGCCTATGTGCCTAACTCCCAGGGAAATCAACTAGCTGCTTAAAAATCTGGGTCTAAGTGATTTATTTTTTCCCTGAGTGAATTAATTGTGCATTTTTGATTGTTAGTCTCTGCACTGTTTGAGTATTATAACTATTTGTCATATACTTCATAACATTTTAGAGATTCTTGAGAAAAGCCTAGAGAAAAAAGCTGGCCGTAACTATGGTCCTGTAGGAAACAAGAAGTTAATTTATTTTATTGATGATATGAACATGCCTGAAATGGATGTGTATGGAACAGTTCCACCTCACACACTGATTCGACAGCACATAGACTATGGACATTGGTAAGCAATTACTACTTGTTTTGTGCTAAATCAAAATTTTATTGTTATGGACTAAAATCTGTAACATTTCTTCCCATGTCAAAGAAAGAATTAGCACAAGTTTTAGATTTCTAATTTAGTTTTACTTGATATTTTCCATAGAGCAGGAAAATTGTTTTATTATTTTGATGGTTATAGTGGTAGAGTTGGGAGCAAAGGAATATGCATTATATCCTTTTGTCATAGCTGGCTGTGGAGGAAGCTGCTTCTTAACTCCAGGAAATCAGTGATTGACTTTGCTCTAAAGCATGAGTGTTGATAACCCTTGAAAATGTTTATCTTTGCTTGTGTAACTGCAAATTATATTTTTGTTGTTCATATAAATGTCTATTGTTTTTTATAAAATCATATTACACTCCTTGCCCTGATTGTATCATGCAGCTGTGAGTTCCATAGGGTAACTATAATTAACTGCTTAAACTAATTTCACTCTGTTCTTTAGCTTATTTGGTTGAATTCTTGTGAACCTGTCATTACATTCTGCTTTTCTCCATTTCCTGTCGTATCCATTAAAACTGCTTTGATAGGTTCTAGTCTGAGCTCTAGAACTAGAGGGGGGAACATCTATAATGTGTTCAGACCTTTAATAATATAATAATTGTAATGCCAAGGAGCCACAGTATGGGCCAGAACCCCATTGTGTAAGGTGTTGTACAAACACAGAACAAATAGTCCCTCAACTGAAGAGCTTAATTCAGGATATCGAGAGTGTTTAACTACAAAAGACCATTTAAAAAATGAAGATGAGGCTGATCCAAAATTAAAGGAAAAACTGTGTTGTCTTGCACTGTTTCTTTCTTCTGTCCCACTGGGGCAGGCTTAGTTTTGCCCTTTAATTCTTTCGTGTAGGAGGGTACCTTAAGTTAGTTGTTCTTATTGCTGATTGACTTACCAGAGACACCCAGAGAATGCTTTCCTCTATTGTGACGGACCTGAGTAGGGAGGGAGCAAGTGAACTGATGAATGAACAAGCAAACATTCCATTAAAAAGCTATTGCCAGGATACACACACAAGTGTATATATATTTTGGTGGTATTGAAAGGGTTAATGTGCCATCTCAATTCCTTCTCCTTCACCATGTGGACACTTTTTTCATATATTTACATTTTTTATTATTTGTTCTTTCTCCCTACTAGGGAGTTAGGGACATATGTACCTCGGGAACTATGCAGCACAGGGAAGTTTGTTGACGGCTTGTGTGTGTCTCTTCTTTCCTGGCTCATGTTTTTGTAAGGACCGTCATCAGAGCTGGGGCTGGGATGAGGTGTTAGTATCTGTGCTATCCCCAAGTCTTTTAAAGTAGATTCAGTTTAACTCAGTGTGAAAGTAGAATGAATTATATTGTGAAAATAGAAAGGATTAAAGAAATGCTGTTTGTACCTTTAAGCAAAATTGTTGGAATGCTGCAATCCAGGTGTCAGGAATACAGACATTAACATAGAACAATTGCACAGTTTAAGGGCAATTGGTGAAGTATTAGCCTTAGATCGATAAGAGTTAGTAAGGAAGTAGGATATGCATGCTGTGCCCCAGGTGAATTTTACTGTTTTGCTTTCTTTGTCCCTTTGTCTAATTCCCGCTCTTTTATCTGTATAAATAAGACTGTTTGGGTCTTGCATGGCCACTCACATTATCTGGGTGTTGTTAGCAGAGCGCTGTGCTAATAAAACAGAGTGGTCTGACAAACTGTGAGTCCTGAGTCTAACTTTGACAATTTGGAGGTTCCACCAAGATGGCAACCGTCTTCACTGGGGCCGTGTGATTCCTGGCCGTCTTTGTAGGATGACCGTGGCAGCCGGCACCTGGGCATTTGGCCCGAGCGGTCCTCCACTAGAACGGAAAGGTGCACAACCACAATGAAGTCTACGCCATCGAACCTGTTGGTTCCCACTCTGTTCTGGTAGAGATGCCGGGATCTGACATCAGGAATCTGGTCAGGTAATTATTTCTGTGTTTTGTCCGGACTGAGGACTGTCCTTGTCTCTGTGTCTATCCATCCTCTTGTGGAATGTTTGAGTCTGGGTGCCGTCTCTGTCCGGGGATCAGCCGACCGAGGGGTTCCTGTCCCCGCAATCTGAGTAAGTGGAATCTGCACAATCGCAGCTGCACCGCACTTTGGGTAAAGCCCCTGGTGTGAAAGCAAGGGTGATTGAGGCAGTAGCCTGTGGGCTCCTTTTGTGTGTTGCACTGGGCATCGCTCTGATGAACCCGAATTTCCTTCTTGTGTGATTGGTGTGTGAAATCCTCCTGTATTGGTAACCAGACGTCTAAGTCGGGACAGTTCCCTAAATGAACGCTGGCTCATTTTATGTATTTAGGATGGGTCTGGACTCCTGTAAAAAGGGTCCACACTCCCGTAAATTTCTGGAAAAATGGTCTAGGCTAACTCAGGGCGATCCCAAAACTCAGTGGCCACTGTTAAAATCTTGGAACAAAGACTAAGTGGACGTCTTAAAGGACAAACTTGGCCAATCGAAAACTAAATTGGCTAAAGGACAGGTTAATTGTTTCATGCAGTGGTGGGAAGAGGCAAATCGTAGGTAGACAAAATCAAAACTCGCCTCTCTCAATTATTCAAATAATAAGTTAAAAGCTTTATTAAAAGCCTTCTCTCCCACCACCAGACTGAGCGCTCCCCTTTACCCCGTTCTCCAAACCTCGGATCGATCTCAGCCCCCTTCATGCTCCCATCTCATTGTAAAAAGGGAACTATGCAGCACAGGGAAGTTTGTTGACAGCCTGTGTGTGTCTTTTCTTTCCTGGCTCATGTTCTTTGTAAGGACTGTCATCAGAGCTGGGGCTGGGATAAGGTGTTAGTATCTGTGCTATCCCCAATTCTTTTAAAGTAGATTCAGTTTAACTCAGTAAAGGACATAGGAAGAAATATAGTGTACTCAGAAATGACATCTGATGTCTTCTGAATATCTTCAGCTATTCGGGGGAAAATACAAGCAGAGAGGAAAGTGAAGATTTAAGTCTGAAAATCGCTAATTCAGTGGACTCAATCAGCTCCAACTCAGAAACCTAATACTTTTTAGAGCCACCTGTCCCAGGTTATAAATTGCCCTAGCTTTAAATATGTTTTTAGAAAATTTTCCTTGTTTCTGATTTAAATATTATGAATATTTAAAGCTACTGAAGCTATCTTCTTAAACTTGGCTTGATTTTTTTTTTAAAAGTCTCAGTTCTATAGGACAAGCTGCGTTAGGAGAAAATTGACTTAGTAATTTTAAAGTTTTGAACATTTATATCTGGTATATTAATCCTAAACCAGAGTGTACTTATCTGAGTTCTAATCAGAGTATATGGAAAAGGTAAATTTTTCAAATGCTTAGATAATTCCAAATGACTGCATGGAATTTGTTCAGACTTTAAAAACACAACCCATGCCCCTTTTGGCATTAGACCAAGTGTGGAAAACTTCAGCCCAGAATAAATTTGACAATGGTAATGAGGAGCTGAATAAGGAGGTTTAGAATGGAAGCTGACATTCTACATTAAAAATATGGTGGGATGCTATGTGCACCCCCTCTAATATAGTGGGGAGGGATAGCTCAGTGGTTTGAGCATTGGCCTGCTAAACCCAGGGTTGTGAGTTCAATCATCTGAGGTGGGCCACTTAGGGATCTGGGGCAAAAATCAGTACTTGGTCCTGCTAGTGAAGGCAGGGGGCTGGACTCAATGATCTTTCAAAGTCCCTTCCAGTTCTAGGAGATTGGTATATCTCCTATTTTTATTTATTTATTTAAGTTTGCATCTGTCCGTCTGTTTGTCTGTCTTATTTAGGGCTTGATTCTGCAAAGTGCTCAGCACTGTGTCCTCAGTCCAGAAAAGGACTTAATCTCGTGTATGTGAGTAGTCACATTGATTTAAATGAGACTAGTTGTGCTTAAAGTTAGACATGTATGTAAACCCTGGCAAGATCAGGGCTTATATGAGAAAGAAGGACAATACAAGACTGTATGATAAGAGGTAAAGGATTTATTGTTATAAATTTGCAATGGCAGCATTACTCTTGAGTAGAAAAGCTTATAAGTGTTTTGGTTTGTTTTATTACTTTTAAATTGGTGGCTGCTGGAAGATGCCAGAGGTTTGGAATGTTAAGTGTAATCCCAGTGGTGATAGATTAATGGGCAGAGTGTATATAAGAAGTTTAAAGGAACTAGATAAATACAATTTATCATACTATCATCACCACATATTGGATGTTTGAATATTGTGCTGTTTGTAATGCTGAATATAGTAATAATACTTACATCCAGTGAGATGCACAGAGGTTTGTGCCAAAATTTTCAAAACAGAGTCTAGTTTTGGGTGCTTCAAGTTTTGGGTGCCTAAGTTCAGATACGTAGTGCCTGATTTTAAGAGTCATGGATCAGCTGCATCTATTATTGCCTTTTTTTGAAAATATGAGTGCTATTCACTTCTAAAAATGAGAGTCTAAATTGGAAAACTTAGAGTATCAAAAATGAATTTACCCAATGTTAACTTTGGGGAAAAAAGTGGCCTAAATGACTTGCCCAGGTCACACAGTGAGCCAATAGCAGTGCCAGAAATCGAATCCAGGTTTCCTGACTCCTTGTCTCACGCCTAGTCCATTGGGTCATACTGCAAAAACCAAGATATGGTCTTCTAATCACACCTATTGCCTTTTCTTGCTTTCTGTCAAATATGCTTGATACCTGTTTTTCACTGTGCCCCGCACATGCAACAACTTTCCTCTTCCTGTGTTCCAAGCATATTGTTGGCTGTCTCTCTGTGGTGAAACCTGGTAATTTTAGCTACTTTTACTCTACAAAGGCTCTGGGGATATGTCTATACTGCAGGTGGGAGTGAGCCTCCCAGCCCGTGTAGACAAACTTCTCGTAGTAGTGGAGCTCGCTCTAGTGTGCTAAAAATAGCTGTGTGACTGTTGCAGCACCAGCAGAGACTTGAGCTAGCCATCTGAATTCAAGCTCACCCTATTCTCTGGCTCCAAGCTGGGGTGGCTAGCCTGAGTCTCCGCTAGTAGCGCAGTGTCCACACACCTATTTTTAGCGTGCTAGTGCAAATCTCATTACCGTAAGTCTGCCTGCCTGGGCCAGGAGGCTCGCTCTGCTGCAGCGTAGACATACTCGTGTTCCCACACTCATTCTACCTCCTTAATTGTACTGTACTATATCTGTCCAAGTTAGACTGGGTGCTGGGACCTCTCTATGTTGTAAAGAGTCATGCTCAAGCTGATTAAAATATTTTAGATGGAACAATTTTTTGTCGGAAAATGCAGTTTTGTCAAAATCAGAATGTTTCACAAGACTAAGTTGATTTTGATGAAATTTTCAATGGGGAAATTTTGAAACAATTCCAAATCAAAACAAAGTACTTTGTATGTAAGACACAGGAGGTAATTGTGCTGGTGAAGCCCCAGTTGGAGTACAGTGTCCAATTCTGGGCACCACAATTTAAGAAAAATGTGGACAAATTGGAAAGAGTCCAGAAGAGAGCAACAAAAGAATAAAGGTGTAGAAAACCTGACCTATGAGGAAAGATCAAGAAACTGGGCATGTTTAGTCCTGAGAGAAGAAGACTGAGGAGGGACCTGATAAGTTTGCAAATATGTTATGAGCTGTTATAAAGCGGATGGTGATCAGTTATTCTCCAGTCTCCTGAAGATAGGAGTAATGGGCTTATCTGTAGCAAGGGAGATTTAGGTTAGATATTAGGAAAAACTATCTAACAATAAAGGGTATTTAAGGTCTGGAATAGATTTTGAAGGGAGGTTTGGAGTCCCCCGCATTGGAAGCTTTTAAAAACAAGTTGGACAAACACCTGCGAGGGGTGTTCTAGGTTTACTTGGTCCTGCCATATTGCAGGGGACATCTTGAGGTCCCTTCCATGCCCTCTATTTCTATCATTCTATTACTCTCTCATTTTGTTTCTGCTATATATAGATATAGATTATTTCATTATCTAAATGAAACATTTTGTTAAGGTCATTTTGTTGTTTCCAAATCAGCTTTTTTTTTCAGAATTTCTCTTCTGCACAAAATTCAGAATTGCAATTTTCATCCTGAGTCAGGACAAAAACAAATTTTGAAATGTCAGAATTTCTGTCTTCCAATTAGCACTAAGCCATGCGCTACCTATGATGCGCTAACAGTAATTATCAATCATTTTAAACTAAAGTAGTTATATTTTCTATCTTCTAGGTATGATAGGCAGAAGTTAACTGTAAAAGAAATACATAATTGCCAATATGTTGCTTGTATGAATCCAACTGCTGGCAATTTCACTATCAACCCTCGACTCCAGGTATGGTTTCAAGTACTATATCATAGTAACCCTGTATTTATTATTTAATATGTTAGATGCAGGGGCGGCTCCAGGCACCAGCACGCCAAGCACGTGCCTGGGGCGGCAAGCCACAGGGGACGCTCTACTGGTCGCCGTGAGGGCGGCAGGCAGGCTGCCTTCGGCGGCATGCCTGCGGAGGGTCCACTGGTCCCACGGCTTCAGCGGACCTCCCGCAGGTGTGCCGCTGAATCCACGGGACTGGGGACCTCCTGCAGGCAAGCTGCCAAAGGCAGCCTGCCTGCCATGCTTGGGGCGGCAAAATACCTAGAGCCGCTCCTAGTTAGATATAATGTTTAGAATTTAGCTTTTCATTGCAACAGACATAAACACTACAATTGCTCCCCCACTTACGCAAGTGTTCCTTTCCGTGCGGATTTGCATAAGTCAGGTTTGCGTAACCTGGGGGAGTGTCTGTAATTTGGATATGGTCAGTTTCTTGTCTCACTTTGAACTCCTAGTGATGCCAATAGCAACTCTGTGCTCCCAACCAGCAGATTTTATCAAAGTGTATATAGATTGCTGGTCCGTATGGGTATTTCCTATATGTGCACGTGTGCTCTGTATGCCTGAAACTCTTCAACAGCAGGATCTGCTGGTCTTTGCTTTCACCTCTGTCTCATGCTCCCAAGTGAGGGCATAAGAAACAGCCCAGACCGACTGCCTCTCTAGTTCCTTTTTACTGCTCTCAGTCTGGGAGGGAACCTTTCTGTGTCTGTAGCCTTCCAACATTCCTTTCCGACATCAACTCTATAAATACATTTTAAATAGTTGCTATTAGTTTAGTCTTAGTTAGATAATTTGGGGATCAGGTTTCCTGCTCCCTTTGTTCTCCCATGTATCAGAGCTCTTTGTATGCCAAGAATTCCAGGCCTCAAACCCTGCCTATTCTGTCCTCAGAACTTCCTGATGAGTGACCAGCATGACAGCGGCCTGAACTGCCTCTGAGGGCTTGTCTTCACTACTGGGGTAAGTCAACCTAAGTCAGTGTAGCTTAGGTCGACTTATCCTGGCGTCTTCACTGCACTGTGTCGATGGGAGACGCTCTCTGGTTGACTTCCCTTACTCTTCTCGGAGAAGTGGAGTACTGGGGTTGACTGGGGAGTGCTCCGCCATAGATTTAGTGGGTCTTCACTAGACCACCACTGAATTGCAGCAGCATTGATCTCCCCATAGTGAAGACCAGTCCTGAATCACACATTCCTTCAAAGTGTGATATCTCCCTCTCCTTTGCCTCTCATACTAAGCAGTTTTGGGAGTTCAGACTCCAAAGGCATCTAATGGAGCTCTCCATGAGACCCATTTTGGATCCGCTTCCACTCCCATTTCATCAATCTGAACCTCTAGGTAGTGTCCCTCCAGCACTGACATTTTCCAGCTTGGACTCCTCCAGTAAACCCAAGGATGTCTCTGAACGGAGATATGAGGGAGGGTAAGGAGGAGCAGTCATAAAAAGAGAGAAACCATGCACAAGTTCTCTGCAAAGAGGATTACCTATCCTCTCCCCACCCTACTTCTGGCACTGAGTGAGATTCCATGTCCTGATTGCCATAGAGATCTCTTACAAGGGTTAAGTCTTAGTCTGCATTAGAGCACATTGCACTGATAGCACTGGATCCACTGACAGCATTGTCTTCATCTACAGTTGAGGTAGTGGCACCAGTCTCTCTTTTGCCCCTGGAGGGTTATAGACAATACTAGGACTTCCCAAGAAGGATTACGGACACCTTTGAGATCCCATTGGAAGAGATTCAGCATCTCACCCTTAAACTTCTGAATGTTCTCCACTCTACGGCTCCGTCCAAGGTGGCATTCCCTATCAATGAGGCCACACTGGGTCCTGCTAAAACTATTTGGCACACACCAGCCACCTGTGCCCTGACCCCCAAAAGTATAGAGAAGTACTTTTGCCCTCCAAGGGAGTGGAATTTTTGTTGTTCCACCCTAACCTGAACTCTGTCATGGTCCAGGCATTTGCAGAGCAGGCTGCAGCAGCCCCAGTCCACTCTCTTGGGCACGGCTATTAGAAGACAAGATCTCTTCGGCAGAAAAAACATCTCATCAGCCAGCGCACTCTTCCATATTGCAAACTACCAAGCACCAGTGTCATATATGACAACAAACAGAGTCCACCAGTACAATACCACAAGAATGTAGGCCCCAATTCCAGGCCATCCTGTGTAAAGACCAACTGGTTGCCAGATCATCCATTCAGGCATCACTTGATGCGGCAGCATTGCAACCTCTATAGCTATGAGGAGGGCCTCTTGTTTCTAATCACTAGGGACAGATGGCCCAAGGGACAGTTGAAGACTACTGCTGCCTTGGTCTTCTTGTTCTTACAGAGGATGCAAGGAAGCAGGGGAATGGGAGGCAAGGTGTACATCAATGAATACATCAGGAAGTCTGACCAGCCAAGCCCCTAGGCTTGCGAGCCTGAGCTGCAGCCCAAGTCGTGATGTCCATACAGCTATTTTTAGTGCGCTAGCTCATTGCTTGCTAAAGCGAGTTTGTCTACTGAGACTGGGAGGCTCATTCCCAGCTGCAGTGTAGACATACCCTGAGCGGCACACAGCAGTCAGCCTCTTTGCCTCAGTCTGTTGGAATTATCAAGTGGTCATTGACTTCGCTTCTGTCTTTTTTTTTTTCTTATTTTCAGAGACATTTCACAGTGTTTGCTCTGAACTTCCCATCTGTTGATGCCCTGAACACCATCTATAGCAAGATCCTTGGGTTCCACTTCCAGAGGCATGTTTTTAATCCATCAGTGTTAAAGAATGCTCCAGCCATGATCCAAGCATCAATATGGCTTCATCAAACTATGGTTCAAAACTTTCTGCCAACTGCAGTTAAATTCCACTACATCTTTAACCTAAGAGACCTCTCTAACATCTTCCAGGTCTGTATCATAGACTGACTTTCACTCTAGGCATAACTTATTATTATTAATATTATTAATAATTATTTATGTTTATTATAGTAGTGTCTAGGATCAACCAAGAGTAATCATTGTGCTAGGCACTGTCCCAATAGTAACAGACAGTCCCTGCCTTCAAGAGTTTACAATCTAAATAGACAAAACAGACTGACAGCAGGAGAAAGGGATGTAATGCTCAGAGTGATGGTTTTCAAACATGTTAAGGCTATGATTTTGGGGGTGGTGGTGAGGTTTAGTTGGAAGGGAAATGTCTAAATGAAAATACAAAGGGAAAGGAGATGTAAAGGTTAGAAGATGGGGAAGCAAAGAAGTGTGGGGGAGTGAGGCTGAAGTAAAGAGATTGAGGCTAGGGAATGGAGAAAACAGCCAATCAGTGCATGGGAGTCCAGACTGAAAACTGGATTCTATGTTAGCTCCTACTAGCTTGAGGATTTTTTGTGGGGTGAGTTGAGGGAGGGGAAGTGATGGCTTCTCCCTGGAATATTCTCTTAACCAACGCATGGGTCTGGTCCCTCAGAGAAAAGAGGTACCACTCCCCCCAGTACATGCACTGTGGTAAAGAAGCCAATTCAGAGTGTTTTGTGCATATGTCATCAAAATCACTTTCTCAAATAGGAAGTAGTTAGGTTTTTTTTGTATTGAATACTTTTCTCCATTAATATGTGCTTTCTAGTCTGACATAATGTATGGGCTTTCATCCTCATACAAATACAGAAGGAGAATTTCAGGACCTAGCATTCTGAGACTGTAGCACTATCTGTAATGTCCAAAACCACAGGCTATGATTTGTCTATTGGAATGAGAATTAACATGTAAGGTAACAAGGAAAATCTCAAGTCTTGGTATACTGATGTAAATAATTCACTCTAGTGAATCAGAAAACTTGCGAACTCCGTAGTAATTCACATAGCCCATTTCATGATAGAATAATTCTCATGCGAGGTACTCAAGGCTGGAATTCTGAAAAGTTAAATAGAAGGCAGGAAAGAGGTGAGTAGTGCTGAAAATATTAACGGCACCCTCACTAACCCACACTTCTATCAACTTCAAATGCACACTGAAAATGGATTTTTGTGTTTGCAGTTCACTGAAATACTAAGGGGATGCCTACACTACGAGCACTACAGTGGCACTGCTGCGATGCTGCAGCTATGTTGTTGTAGTGCAGACACCTGCTACCATTGCTGTAGTAAATTCAACTCCTTGAGAGATGGCAGCTAGGTCAATGGATGAATTCTTCCATTTAACCTAGTGGTGCCTACACTGGGGCTTAGGTCGGTTTAACTTTATTTCTCAGGAGCATAATCATTTTTCTCATCCCTGAGCATCCCTAGGTCAGCCTTAGTTTAGGTGTAGGCCATGCCTCCAACTCACAGACTAGTGAGATTCTATTGCTGTTCTGAGCCAGGTGGAACACTTGTGATATGTTCCTATGATGGAGTGTACCAGGCCTTTGTTGGCCCCCTGCTGGAGGTCCCATGGTCTTACCACACCCAACCCCAGGAAGGAGCAGCCAGTCAGGACCCCGCAGCTCAGATAGACAGAGCTGCAGGGTCTGAGCAGGTCAATTCCTGGTTGGGGCCAGAGGAGCTGGGAAAGGTGGTCTGTTCTGGTCACAGGCACTTAAAGGAGAACCAGGAGATGTGTTCTGATGGTACTTGCATTGAGCAAGGAGAAAGAGGATTTGACAACTTCAGCCCTGAAGTGTGGGTGGAGGGGGGCTATGTGGGAAAAGGCCTGGGGAACAGCAGCAGCGAAGTGAAGAAAGCAGTGCATGGTTGCTGTATGCAGGATCCCTGGGCTGGGACCCAGAGTAGAAGATGGGCCTGGGTCACCTCCTCTTCCCCACCCTGCCAGCCACTGGCAAAGTGGCCTAAGCCCCGAGAAGGTGGCAAGGCTCCTTTAAAAGCCTAACAAAAAGACTGGATTAAAAAGGGCCTAGAGATGGGGTTGAAGAGCCTGGTGAAGGCTGACAACGTATTGAACTCTTTGCTACCCTGGAAGGGGTTCATCCAGTTGACTGTGATTTGGCCAGAGGGCTGAGCCACTGAAGGCCTACCAAGCTAGGTTGACAACTTACAGAGCATGACAGAGGCAGGAAAGGCCTGCAGTACCACACCCAGTTGCTAGGAGGCCCTCCTGAGGTGAGTGCCCCATTGCAAATCCACATGGACTTAAAGGGTAGTGCTATCTCATCTTGGGTTTGTTTTGACTATGATAAAAAGGTGTTATTTTTAGAATAGTTACCTAGCACTCTATTCTAGCATATACAAGGCAAGTCGTACTTTAGTGCATGCTAAGTAGTTGAGTTGAAGCCTTGGGCTTGGATTAATGAGTTTATGGCTTCAACTCAACCAACTAACACATTCTAAATATTCTCTTTCTTCCTGGCCAAGACAACCGCTTTCAGATTTTCCTCAATAATGCCTTGAAACAGGGCTCCTAGTGCTAGTTGTCCTTTCCATCCTGACATGCACCAAGTCCTCACACCTCACTGATCCACGCTTGACTTCCTTCTCTTCAGTGCAAATTAGTGAGGGTCTACTACATGTTTGTTTGATGATGGTTTCAATTTTTTCAGAGTTGATAAACTGCAATACTTGCTAATCTGCAAAGGGACTTGAATGCAGATTCAAGAATTTACAGTCCAAAAGACAAATTATATTCCCCTATCAATTAGTACAATCAATTTCTGAAAAAAAGAAAATGTAATGAGCATGGAAAGGCATTTTAGGGAAATTAGTTGACTCATATTTTAGGAATTAAAGGAGCAGAAGCTGACTGGCATTCTAGAGTTTGGCTACCTTTTCTGTTTAGTGACAGAATTTTTTAAAATGTGGCTGTATTGTATTGTTTTTAGGGAATTTTATTTGCTACACCTGAGTGTTTAAGGGAACCAAATGATCTTGTATGTCTTTGGCTTCATGAGTCTTCACGTGTTTATGGAGATAAACTGATGGAACCAAAAGACTGTCATTTTTTTCATAAAAAGCTGATTGACACTGCACACAAGTATTTTGAGGTAAGGCTATATACTGGAAATATTTTCTTCTGCAATGTTGATTAAATTAAAGTTGTTCAGGGATATGTCAAATTTACTGCAACTATAAATCACCACAAAAGTTCTATAGTGTAGCCCAAGAAATTGCAGCCAGTGAATTCAACATATCCCCTTTAACGTCATCTGCTAGCAGGGTTTCTGTCAAAGAAAAGTAAGCACCTGATTGATGTGGTAGTGGATACTAGCTTTCCAATGACCATAATAAGTAATGCTTTTTCAATGTGATATCATTAATTCTGGTCTCTGCAAAGATGGTAATTTTCTTCTTGACTATCATTCTCCACTCGTGTTTGATTAGCTGTGAGGATTTTCAAGTATCTGCTGCACTGTTGTTAGCACCTTTAAGGAAACACTTGAGGCCGTCCTTAAAATGGAGGCAATGACCTTCTCACTGTCATGAATCTTCATGTAGTTGAGTGTATTTGAGGTAACAAAATGGTGTTTATTTGATCCTTTTTTTATCATAACTGTGATACAAATATTTATTTAATACCTTTCTAGCTTTTTCCTTGGGAGACTAATTTTTTATTGTGTATTAGTTTTTCTCCAGTAGTTTGACTGATTAACAAAACGTATGCAACTATTTAGTGCAAAACAAAATTATTCTTAATTTTTAATTTCAGCATTTATTTGGGCATCAGATCACTTAGTTATAACAATGTATAGTTTTGTCATCTGGGCATTTGCAAGTACCATGAATATAAACCAATCTTACAGAAAATAAACAATAATTAGATACACAGTAAACAAGTTTTGCAAATAAATACAGGTTATGGTTTCAGATTAGATTTTCTAGGCTAAATTCTTGTCTGATTTACAATGCAATTACAAGGAATATGCCTTTTCCTCTTACTTTATTTTGTTTTCTTTTAACAACCCTTTCATTAAACTTTACTACAACCGTCTCTCCACTTGCCTAACATGCCATGTACAACAAACAATATATATCTAGTGCTGTCCATTATATCAGGCATGGCATAACATTCCATTGGGAATGCAGCAGAAAGTCAGCAAGATACAATAGCTGGATATTAAAGCCTGTAGTTTCTTCTTGAATAAATGGGTGTATTGGTGCCAATACCAAAGTGTGAATTAACTATATAGTGCTGTGATTCTTCAAAAACATTTATTACTCTGAAATATATCCATTCTTTACCAGACAAGGCAGTGGGACTATCAGAAATGGAGCTTATCAAAAAATGCATGTGTATTTATTGGGGGGGGGAAACAGTTTTCTTGATTTTGCCAAAAAAAACCCAACCCTGTCCCAGATTTCAAACAAACAAACCTGTTTTTGACACTTTGGGTCCTCCCCTTCCCCCTCCCATACTTTCACCCTTTTCCCCTTTACATTTTGCCACTGAAAAAGGACTGAGAAGAGGAAAAACAGGTAGGGTTTTTTCGGGGGTAGGGGGGATGACTAAAAAATTGGAAATCTTTTGTGGGCTTGGGGGGTTTCATTTATTTTATTGTTGAAAAATTGGAAAATTTAGAAAAACAAAAAAGTTCTGCAAAAAAAATTAAGGAAGGTCATTTATTGTCAGAAAAAAAAATTCAAATTAAAAAATTTTGATCAGTCTAAACTGAACCTTCCCAGCAAACTATTTGACAGTATTGTGGGCTTTTGCTGCACTGTTGGACTAGCCATTAAATGTATGACATTTCCTATGGTTTTGGACATTTTTATTTTTTTTTTTCTCTCCCCACTTGCTAGGCTGTGGAAGATCATCTTCTGCTCCAGCACCCACTCATTTATTGCCATTTTGCAAATGGGGTAGCCAACCCTCATTACATGCCTGTCAAGGAATGGGAAGTACTGAGGAAGATGCTTACAGAGACTCTAGAAAGCTACAATGAGTTTAATGCTTCTCTGAACTTAGTTTTATTTGAGGATGCCATGCAGCATGTGTAAGTAGACTTTTTGAAAAAGCCCATTTAAAGACTTATTTATACAGAGCCCATACAGTCAGGTTTAGAAGAGATACTGCTATCAGAGACTTGTTGGGTAAGACATTGCCTCTTTTGCTAAGTAGAAGCACTTACGCAATAGGTTAGTAGCATTTTTAATAAAATGATTATATTGAGAAGACCATCCAGCAGTGTTCATGGTGAGAGAACATCACTGATACCATTATGGAAATGCAGCTCAAGACTCTGTAGTTAAGCTTGACTTCCAGTTTACCTGTAAACCAGGGATTCAACCTCTTTGTTTTTGTATGAACAGCATTTATCCTTTGAGTACAGAATGATTTTCCTGAGAAATTGGAAGTAAACCCATTAATTTATTCATTAAAATCATTTTAAAAATGGATCCTTTGAGAAATTTAGTATGTGTTGGCCTTTTCGTTTAAGGAAAAGAGGGTGGAAATATGAAAAAATTAATAGTCTTTAACAATCAGGCTAATCTAATCTGGGACAACAAACATTAAAATCATATTACTATTGTATGATGTCATACAGGGCAGAGTTTAGGGATTTTGGGAGCCTTAACTGCACATTTCAGTATCTCAATGTAAGCATAATCTGAACTCTGCGTTTCCTTGGTTTATAATGTTTACAACAACCTGTAATACGTTTTACCCTTAAGTTACTAATAGGTACTCTCAACCTTATCTCTATCTTATTGTTGATTTTTGTATGGGATTGTAGATTGGAATCCATCATGGCAAAAAAATTGCAGTGCAATTTCTGAGATCCAAGTTAAGCTGCAGTAGTTATGTTTACTGGCAATGGCAGGGTTGCCCAGAGGATTCAGGGGGCCTGAGGCAAAGCAATTTCAGGGGCCCCTTCCATAAAAAAAGTTGCAATACTCTAGAATACTATATTCTCATGGGGGAGCCCTGCGGAGCGTGGAGCAAATTGCCCCACTTGCTCATTAAAAGAATTGGACAAATATTTTCCGTCAAAACTTTTTTTGGATCGAAAACTAGGGGATTTTAAAAAGCAGAAAAAATCATGGACAATGTCTGCTTTCCTTCAAAACTTGTTGTGGTTTTTTTAATTGAAAAGCTGAAATTAGTCTCCCAAAACCTGAACATGGTTTGGGGTTTCAGAAGTGTGTGGCCAAATATTTGCTGCTTGCTGTGTTGCTTTTAAAGAAACGAATAAAAAAAATCTGCTTAAAAAAAATCCAAAATTTTTGAAACCACTTCAGCTTGTGACCAAAATGCCTGAGCCCATTCCATCAGAGATTTTTCCAGGTTCTGATTACGCTGCTGTGCTTCCTTGACTCATATTCTGGTCTCCCATAACTCTTGGGTTCTGTGTAGGGTGTGTAGAACATAGGACGATAAGATATGGCCATCCTAGTCAGGACAAAAAGTCCATCAGCCAGTATTCCTATCCATCCAGCCCAGTATCCGAATGTCCATGGTGCCCTCAGAGGTAAAGTTCGAATCCTAACAGGTAATGATCAAATGATCTCTTCTGTCCTGCCATCCATCTTCTCTACCTCTCTGACAAACAGAGCTAGGGTACACCATTCCTTATCTATCCTGCTAATAGCCACTAATGGACTTACCTCCATGAATTTCTCTGTTTCTAGAGAACTGCTCCATGGGGTCCCTCACCAAACTGGAGGACGGCTTACTGTGGGTTATGTCTTTAGTATATGGCTTATGTAGCAACTCTACATAACTTGAGCATTGATGCTTCTTCCAGGCATCTGGATGAGCCTGTATTTTGAAAGCTGAAATGTCAAAATAACACTGCATGTGAATGGACACTAGGCGTGCTAAAATTAAATTAACCGCGCATAGGTACTGGCTGTCACTGGGGGTCAGATCCTCAGGGGTCCACGGGGTTAATTACTGGGGTCTGTGAGTTTGTCACCTCACCTGCCTTTTGCCTCCAGCATTATAGATAGTGTTAAAATATAAAAAAGTGGTTTAATTTATAGGGTGCAGGTCGCACTCAGAGGTTTGCTATTGTGAAGGTCACCAATACAAACCCCTCTGGAGCTCTGGAATGTAGGGGAGGGAGTCTCCCTTCTTAGTTGTGGAGAGGTAGTGGTTGTGTAGGATATTGCTCTTATGTTGAATCCCTCCCCCATGCTCTCTTGGCTCTATCACTGTTAATCTAAAGTGGCTAAAATTTTAAATGAAGCTACCTTTTATCCTCCCCTGACATGGTGATCTCCTCTTGTTATGCACTGAAAATTAATGCAGGCTATAATTTGGCATTTTGAGAAAAAAGGTAAAGGGATGGAGCCTTGAGGGAAAAGATAACAGCTTGGCTCTTTTGTTGTTGGAACTGGCTGTCTGCTCAAGAAGCCTCAAAACTGTCTGAATGAGCTTTTAAGGTAGTGTAAACAGCTTCACAAACAGCTAGCCTGCCCCTCTCCGACCTCCCTCTCTTCCCTTCTGCTCCTGTCTCTGATTGTCCCCCCCTGAGATCTTACTCCATACGCCCGGGTTCTCCGCCCCCCCGAAGCCCCTCCTTGGTCTCCCTTTGTCCCCTTGATCTGCTACGATCTCCATTTCCACCCCCACTGCAAGTGGCCTGACAGGACGTCCCAGTAGTGGTGTTGTTTCGTCGGTTGTGCTTACGATCCAACCCCTGGTCCCCACCCCTGATGCCGCCTCCCCCAGAAACTCTGCCCCTCTTCTCTGTGTCCCTGACTGCCCAGTATCCACCCCCCCCCCAGCTCCAGCCCCCTTACCATGCTGCTTAACCCCGCCTCCCCCCTCTCCCGGACCCTCACCACATTGCGTCCAGGAGCGGCCCTGGACAGCGCTGCAGTGGCCTGGATCTGTCGGGGACTGACCTCACAGCCCCGCCGCCTTACCACACAGCTCTGAGCAGGAGGAACTCAGGCTCCACCTGAGCCATGCCGCTTTAGCTCTGTCCAGGGCTGCTCCTGGACATGGCGCGTTGAGGTGCCGGGGGATGGAGGAGCCTCCAACATTCTCATGGGGGCCTCTGCGGGGCCCAGGGCCTGGGGAAAATTGCCCCACTCGCCCCCCCCCCCGGGCGGCCCTGGGCAATGGAGGCAACTGAGCAATTTTTCTGTTTTCAGGAGCTAATGGAAGGATTCTGCTCAGTCAGTGGAGCACACACTCAAAATAGCTTCTACTTTTCACTATTTAGAACTTCTGTCTAATATACCCAGTCTCTCAATTAATGTGCAACACTTGATTCCCAGGGAGTTATAGTGATCCCTGCTGACAAAGGTTAGTTTTGCTAATGCAGTTCCTACTGTTTGTGGAGTCAAAACTTCTAAAATGGAACTTTTTCTTATTGTTAAGTTGTACTAGTACTTCTGCCTCTTTGTTATGTTTTATCTACCACATGCTCAGTGGGGCAGGTACTGTGAGAGTCGTCCTTAATAGAGCAGTCCATTAAGGAAATCGTTGCCCAAGCAGAGTAAAAAGTAGTTTAAATTAGAAAAATAATCCTATGGATTTTTTTCTTGAGGGTTGTAGACTCAGTTCTCCTGATTGGGAGATATAAGTGATTATCAGAATGCCGAAGCCTTCTCTTGAAATGTTGGTAACCCATTAACTTCTCATGGATAAAATCTAGAGATGGCAAGTAGTGTCTTGTGTGTAGGCAAAGTAGCGGAGCTTCATTAGGGAACCTCAGGAGCAGCAACCCTGAAAGGTACTTTTGAAGCTAAATCCTCTAAAACTTTTGTCCCTGTTGCTATTACTCTTATGAATCAAGTCAAGTCTCTGCATTGATTTGATAAGGATAGCTTTGCCCATGAGCTCAACATATCAGTCTTGGTTTAACAGGTTTGCTGTTTTCCTTTCAGGAGGTATCTGTATTAGACACAGATCTCCTTCTACTGCTTAATTCAAAAATTCCACTCAAGAATAGTTGTCAGGAATGATTTCTGGAATGGAATATGATCTGGTGTGATGACAATGTCTAAATTATCACACCATGTCTGGGGTACTCAGTGGGGCAAAAGGTCAAGGTGTCTTCAGACACCTCTGTTATGATGACATTGAAAAGTAGTAACCCTAGAATCAGATGACTGAAAATCTGGAAATTTCAAAAGACAATTTTTAGGCTTTCTTTTAAATGACCTTTTTTTCTTTTTTTTTTTACTAACTCAACCTAGATTACGATTTATAACATAAAATGTCTGTTTTCTCTTTAACTCTTAGAAGCACTGATCTGTGCATTAAAAAATATCAATACTTCCCACAGATCCTCGTGAAACTAAATCGTGGTTATTCTGATCCAAATTCTCATCTGGTGTAAACTGGCACAGCTCCATTGACTTCAGCTGAGAATTTGGTCTGTGGTTTAATATCACCTTGGCTTAGGATGGTTGCTAACAAGCCAAGTTCTTTCTTTAAGCTCTAAGCTAAAAATGTCAGGTGTAAATTGAAGACTGATCTTCAAACATGTCTTCATGAAGTGATTCTTTAGCAAAATTTAGTTAAGCCCTTTGTCTTGATGGTCCAGATCTCTTAATACTAAGGGTACGTCTACACTACAAAATTAGGTCGATTTAATAGTTGATTTTTTTAGAAATCGATTTGATACAGTCGATTGTGTGTCCCCACTAAGTGTATTAAATCAGCGGTGAGGCTAGCATAGACTTTCAGAGCATTGCACTCTGGTAGCTATCCCACAGTTCCTGCAGTCTCCGCTGCCCATTGGAATTCTGGGTTGAGCTCCCAATGCCTGATGGGGCAAAAACATTGTCTCGGGTGATTCTGGGTACATGTCATGAGGCCTGCCTCCCTCCCTCCCTCTGTGAAAGCAATGGCAAAAAATAGTTTCTCGCCTTTTTTCCTGGGTTACTCCTGCAGCCGACATACCACGGCAAGCATGGAGCCTGCTCAGCACACTGTCACCATATGTCTCCTGGGTGCTGCTGGCAGACGCAGTACTGCAGTGCTACACAGCAGCATCCCCTTGTCTTGTCTATGGCACATGGTACAATATGACTGCTAGCCATCATCATCGTCCCATGGGTGCTCCAGGCCGACCTCGGTTAGGTTGGTCGGGGGTGCCTGGGCAGACATGGATGCTCCTGGCCGGCCTCGGTGAGGTCGGTCGGGGATGCCTGGACAAAAATGGGAATGACTCCAAGTCATTCTCTTCTTTAAGTTTCGTCTAATAGAGATTCAGCCCTGCCTGGAATATCATGCCAGCTGGAGGCTTCTGCCTCAGGCTGCTCTCCGAGTCAGCAGCACCGTGCAGTTGCACCTACTCCAGCCTATCCCTTGCTGCCATGGCTCATGAAGCCTGGACAGTAGTAAAGAGCAGTTCAACTATAGGCTGAGCAAGTGCAGAATGGTGGCAGAATGTGCCTTTGGACTTTTAAAAGCTCACTGGCTCAGTTTACTGTCTCGGTAGACCTCAGTGAAACCAATATTCCCATCGTTATTACTGCTTGCTGTGTGCTTTACTATACCTGTAAGAGGGAGACATTTATGGCGAGGTGGGAGATTGAGGCAAATCGCCTGGCTGCTGATTACGCGCAACCAGATACCCGGGCGGTTAGAAGAGCACCGCAGGGTGCACTGTGCATCAGAGAAGCTTTGAAAACCAGTTTCACAACGGGCCAGGCTACGGTGTGAAAGTTCTGTTTGTTTCTCCTTGATGAAAACCCACCCCCTTGGTTCACTCTACTTCACTGTAAGCCAACTGCCCCCCCCCCCACTTCGATCGCTGCTTGCAGAGGCAATAAAGTCATTGTTGTTTCAAATTCATGCATTCTTTATTAATTCATCACACAAATGGGGGGATAACTGCCACAAAAGCCCAGGAGGGGTGAGGGAGGAGGGAAGCACAAGGGTGGGATAGTTGTAGGGGCACCCCCTAGAATGGCATGCAGCTCATCATATAAGTGGCATGTCTGGGACTCTGACTCAAACCACCCGTTTGCCTCTCTGGTTCTTTGATAGGCTTCATGTGGCATTGCTGTGGGTCCCTGTTCTGACCTCTGTCCTCCATGCCCTTGGAGATTTTTTTTTCCAAATATTCCGGCATTTGGTCTTTTGGAACGGCATTTGGATAGCATGGATTAGTCTCCCCATATAGCGATCAGATGCAGTACCTCCCATTCGGTCCATGCTAGAGCTCTTTTGCGATTCTGGGACTCCATGGTCACCTGTGCTGATCAGCTCGCTACGCTGGCCAAACAGAAAATGAAATTCAAAAGTTTGCGGGGCTTTTCCTATCTACCTTGCCAGTGCATCCGAGTTGAGAATGCTGACCAGAGCAGTCACAATGGAGCACTCTGAGATAGCTCCTGGAGGCCAATACCGCGAAATTGTGTCCACACTACCCCAAATTCGACCCAGCAGGGTCAATTTCAGTACTAATCCCCTTGTCGGGGAGGAGTACAGAAATCGATTTTAAGAGCTCTTTAAGCTGACAAAAATGGCTTCATCGTGTGGATGGGTGCCGGGTTAAAGCAATCTAACACTGCTAAATTTGACCTAAACTCGTAGTGTAAACCAGGGCTAAATGACTGATGTGCTCTTAAACGCCTGATCTATGCCCACTGAAGTTAAATGAAAGTTTTTTTACTTACTTCAGTAGGCATTGATTAGGCATTTAAAATGTTGCTTAACAGGAGGTCACCCTTAAGGTTGTACATCCAGTGAATTCCGGTAGAGGAATGGAGCTACGTCTATGGTATTTGGGCAAGGAAGATTGATCTCATCTACCTATCAAGATTCCCAAATGTTGGAGAAAGTTGGCAACAGAAAGATGAAATGATGATAGCCTGTATATGGAGCAGCCTATTACAAAAATAGTTAGCCTTAAATTAAATATCCAGGGAAATTAGAAACTGAATTAATATGGTCCTTGTATTCTATATTGTATTCATTTTTCCATTATCAGGTGCCGCATTAGTCGCATCTTGGAAGCCCCTCGGGGTTATGCACTTCTTATTGGAGTAGGCGGTAGTGGAAAACAAAGCTTATCTAGGCTGGCCGCATACATCAGCTCCCTTGACGTGTTCCAGATCATGCTGAAGAAAGGCTATGGGATCCAGGATTTGAGGGTAAACCAATAAATAATATTTGATTTTCCCAAGAATTAGTGACTTTGAGAAGTTGCTGTTTGGAACCTGTCTAATGACAATAAGGGTGCAGGAAGGGCAGTACAACTTGAGATTAGAGCTGGGCAAAAATTTTAAGATCAAAAAAGGTTAAAAATACCCCAAAACCTGAAAAATATTGGTTCAGACAAAATACTTAATTTCTTTTTCAGTTCTCTGAAAAATTTAAAATAATTTTGTTCTGGGTCAACCCTAAATGAATTTTTTATTTGTTTGTTATTTTTCATTGGCTAGTGAATTGAAAAATCAGTTATTTTCACAGCTCTTCTTTCCGTAACAAAACTTGTGGTTCCTTTGGTTTTCAGCTGTGCTTTTTAAATTTTCTTTAGCTCAGAGAAATAGTACGTGGAAGGGTACTTTTGTGCCTATTTACATATTTTACGGTATTTTGGTAGTTTCCCTTAAATCCTGTGGGAATTCCTCCCCTCCCCCGTGTCCCAGACGTAGCTATTTTCTAAGCTACAATGATCTGGGTAAAAAAACTATGGTACTTACAATTATCCCCTTTGGTATTAGTTTTTGGTGATCAGTTGTAAGCTCATTAAGTGGAATAATAATGTCACATGGATAATTGCAGGGCAAAATTCTGTCCTCTGTTACAGTGCTTCTCAAAGTCAGGCCACCACTTGTTCAGGGAAAGCCCTTGATGGTTCGGGCCGGTTTGTTTACCTGCCGCGTCCTCAGGTTTGGCCAGTCGTGGCTCCCACTGGCCGCAGTTTGCTGCTCCAGGACAGGGGGGGGCTGTGGAAAGCAGCGTGGGCCGAGGGATGTGCTGGCCGCACTTCCTGCAGCCCCTGTTGACCTGGAGCAGCAAACCGTGACCAGTGGGAGCCGTGATCGGCCGAACCTGTGGAAGCGGCAAGTAAACAAACCAGCCCGGACCACCAGGGGCTTTCCCTGAGCAAGCGGTGAACTGGCTGTGAGAAGCACTACTCTATTACATGTGAGCCATTTAAATTAATGGAGCTACTCATATACTTAAAGTTAAGCATGTGCTTAAGTGATTTGTTAGATCAGGACTGGATTGCTGAGGATCTGGAGGATTGAGTCCTGTGTGCACTAATAGGGGAAGAGGTTATATGAATTTCTTCTCCCCCACATTCCTTGTGGAGCAGCAAGTGAAGATTCCAAATCTACTGGCCAGAGTACTAGATGAGGGTCTGTGTATGACCCTGGTTGGTGCATATGGCCCAAATAGAAAATTATCTGCCAGTTTGGACAATGGTCAAACCACCAGAGCATATGCTTCATTGGCTATTAAGTGCAAAGGGAAGGTACAACAGTAAGAGATGCTCCAGTGCACATTCCTCCCCCAAGCCATCCTTCCCAGCACAAGCACAAAGGCTGAAAACACACCGCATAATGGGTTCTCCTCTATTTCCCATCCATAGAACCTTGCAAGCATATAATAGAAAAGGCAGGATTTTGCCTGTGGCAAGAATTTATATTTTTATGCTGCTTTTCTTCCCTATTTGAAGAATATTAATTTGAAACCACCTGGAAGTTAAGGGGATTACATGAAGTTTGAATGGCAGAATTTGCATCTCACTGAGCTGCTGTTGCCACCTGATGGAAAACTCTGAAGCATTCTAGTTAGGGAGGATTCCAAGTATAGAGCCATTTGTTTTTTGTATTCTTCAGTTTGTGTGAAATAATCCTTGTATCCTGAAGTTGTCATCATCTGCTTGTCTCCCTGATCATTTCTACAATTCATTATGATATCAGATTTGGAGGACAATGGCTTCAAGTAAAGACTTGGGGATTTTCTACACTGCCCTGCAGTTCACGCTATGGGGGTGTGAATGGTAGTTTGCCCCAAAGTGCTCTGCTGTGATTCCTTCATCTAGACAGTGTGGGAGCAAATCAGAAGGTTCCTAGTTGACATCCTGTTTGATGACTATGGGTATGGCTACACTTGCAACTTCAAAGTGCTACCGCGGGAGCACTCCCATGGCAGCACTTTGAAGTGCGAGTGTGGTCGTGGTGCCAGCGCTGGGAGAGAGTTCTCCCAGCGCTGCAGGTACTCCACCTCCCCATGGGGATTAGCTTACAGCGCTGGGAGCCGGGCTTCCAGTGCTGGGGCAGTGTTTACAGTGGCGCTTTACAGCGCTGTAACTGCTGCGCTCAGGGGTGTGTTTTTTCACACTCCTGAGCGAGAAAGTTGCAGCGCTGTAAAGCGCCAGTGTAGCCAAGGCCTGTGTTAAAATGAACTAGGAACCTTAGTTCATGCCCTCAGCGTCCACACAGGGGGAGTTAAAGCATAGCATTTTGGTGTAAACTGCAATTCAGTTTGGGCTTTAGGGCTGTGTGGCAGTGTAGACATAGCCTAAGATGTAGCAGAAGATGAATTTTTGCCCCAAACCACTGAGGAGAGGAAATGAGGGAGGAACCTGCTGACGTCTGTCAGAGCCAGAGGATCTCCCTACCACTGGACCACATGGCTGGCTGAGCATATAAACTGGCATTGTATATAACCTATATCACAAAAGAAATCAAATTCAGATGCAGGTGATGTTTTATCTTTTTCTAAATTATTTATTCTGCATTTGTACAATGCTTAGCTCAATGTAATCCAGATCCATAACTGGGGCTCCTAGGTGCTGTTGCAATACAAACAATAATAACATACCATTCCTCTTTTAGTGAAATTCTTCAATGCTATTCCTAGCAAAACAAAACAAAAAACCCTTTGCATTCTGCATACAACAGTTACAATAAGAAAACCAATCAAAAAGACTAAGCTGGCTTTTCTATGTAATGCCCAGATATTAGCAGCATAATTAAAATTGTTCTCGAGAGGGAGTTACTTGGCAGAGATGTTACAATATCAGTTTTCACTATATTAGGAGGTAATTCTTATTGATTAGCAGCCTGTTTTCATCATCACCACTTGGTCCTGTCAAAGCCACCATTTTTGTCATCAGATGTCTAAAACTGCAGGTAACCTGCTTTTTTCCCTTTTGAATGCAATGTGACAAGCTAAAAAGCTGTAAATAAATTGTAAAGGCAACAGGGCATTGCTGTCAATCACATGCATTTCATGCCTTTTTCTCCCCTGTATCAACACTTAAACAAAACATGAATGATTACCTCTTTTCTTTACAGGTAGATCTTGCCAATTTGTATATCAAGACTGGAGCCAAGAGCATGCCCACTGTGTTTTTGCTGACAGATGCCCATGTTGCAGATGAACGCTTTCTTGTGCTGATTAATGACTTGTTGGCATCAGGTGATTAGAACAACACATTTCTTGAAAGATCTTCCTCAGTGACAAATGATCTGTGGTTTCAGTGAACTTTAGAGAGAGATTATTTGTCTTTGAGATGTTCGCAGAGAGAATCCTTTAGAAGATGCCATTTAAACCCAGCTAACTTGAGTATTATACCTAGTTTCCTTAAGGAATCAGTGCCCCCTTGAGAAGGCTAATAACAACGTCATCTAATTCATAGATTGTAGACTTCGTGCACCTGATTCTCTTCTTCACTTATGCCATTTTACACTGGTGTAATTCCATTGGTTTTAACTGCATTTATTCTGATTATACCAGTGAGAGAGAGGAGAATTGGGCTCTGTTAATATTTTAGGGTATGGATTCTGAATTTGGAGATCACAAACAGGACAAGGGCAATATGACAAGGTTGGGACTCACCACCACAGCACCTCATGCTGGTGACTCTGGGAATTAGCTCAGTCCAGTGGAGCGCCCCCTCCTCGTGGTGTTCCGTCCATCATCTCACCCTCAGTTTGCATGTATGAACCTGCGTTCCTCCCCACTTGGTGGCGTCCTCTTCTGGACCACTGCCCTTTGGCAGTGCCCCTTAGTCCATCCACACTTCCTTCCGGGAGGGGAAGTGTCAAGCAGCTGTGTCTCTACACCTCAGCCAGTGTGGGCCAACTGCACCTCCAAAGTCACACCCCTCTTGGCCGGGGGTTGGTGCAGCTTTACATGGCTGCTCCCATTGGCTGGCTGTAAGGCAAGGGGGAAGGGGGGGGACCCAGGCCCGCCCACTACTCTGGGTCCCAACCCAGGGACCCTCCAGTGGCAGCCATCCTGCCCTTCTTCTCTCCCTCTGTCTGTCCACGTCCCTGGGCCGCTTTCCCTTCTGCCCCTTGCACCAGCTAGGCCCTTCCCCCTCAGGGCCTGCAGCCTAGCAGACACCAGGCTGGGGTTCTCTTCTGCTCCCCTGGGCCTGCCCAGCACTGCGCTGTCCCTGGTGCTAGTCTCCCAGCTCTGGAGACAGACCTTCACCTCTCAAAGGCCTGGGACAAACTGACTCTCATCTCCCTGAGCAGCCATTTTATAGGGCTGAGCCTGGCCCTGATTGGCTACCTCCTATTGGCTGTCCATCTGTGCAGGCCCACTGGCCTGCTGTAGCCCTAACTTCTTAGGGAGTGGGCAGCTACCCACTACAGGCAGGTTATGACCAGCATCTCATTCCTTATAGCTAGAGAGGAGTCCTGAAACTCTTTTCACTTTTAACATGGGGTCACTGTTTGGAAAAAATTGAGAAGTACTGTTTTAGAGGACAACATGAATGTGCTTCGTGGTTCATAGAAGGAAAACACAGATTTTTTTTCACTTGAAAGAAAATTCTCTCTCTGGATAAAAATGTGTGAGTAGCGCTAGCTGTTGTTGTTTATTCCCATAGCACATAGGAGCCCCAATCACGGACCTGTATCCCATTGTGCTAGAATCTGTACAGACAGGATAAAAAGATGGTCCCTGCTGGTAGACCATATAAAACATAGTTTAATAGTTTGAATTCTTATTTTTTGGGACTTTTGTGATTTCTTCCCTCCCCCCCCCCCTCCCCCTTTATGCTGTTATGTAGGAGAAGTTCCAGATCTATTCAGCAATGAAGATATTGATGGCATTATTACAGGAATTAGGAATGAAGTCCGAAGCCTGGGTCTGATTGACACCAGAGAAAATTGTTGGAGATTCTTTTTGGACAGAATGCGACTACAACTAAAAGTAAGGAAAATCACATGTGAAAGAAACTTTGTGAAACCAGCAGCTGATGATGGAAAATTGGATTATTTGAATATGCTATAGTGTGTGTTTAGGATCCAGGATGCTACACGTAAAGATATATATTTCCACATGGGTAAGCCTTTGACAGTGAGCTTACATCTATATAGTGGCTTTCATGCAGAAAGACCTCAAAGTAATGTACAAATGGGTTACAAACTATGGGCCTAATTCTTCCCTAAATCTGTCTTGAAGCTATTGGGAGTTTTACCTGAGTAAGGATTGCTGGACTAGGGTGTAGCATTATATGTGAGTGTATTTAGATACAGGCCTTATCAACACTTAGACTCTAACCACTGGTTAGCTGCACTGGTGTAAATCATGTCTGCATAAGCATTTGCACTAGTGATTACAATTTCACTTGAATCCCCTTCACTCCCTATCATAATGCAGTTGTTTTTATAAGTAAAATGTTGGAGCTGTTTAACAGAGCAGTGCTACAAAGCAGTTTAGGGCAGATGTGAAGAAGAATGCCATATCCTATTGACACCTATTGTTGGGGAAATGTTATCTAGGCAGAACATAGTTATCCCTGTTGGACACTGGAAAATGGAAGCCAACCACTCTGCTCTTGTGAAAAGTGTCATGGGGGTCTTTAAAGGCTTTAAGGTCATACACACCTCAGTTTTACATCTCCTCTATACAGATAAAAAGAATATCCTGTATTATAACCATAAAAAAAAAAAGCTTTGAAATGGATAAAAATCCTTGTGCTGCTGGGGTTAAGCTGATCTCTAACGAATTTTTACCTCTCTTCACATCCACTTTTTACTCTCCGCTACTTTTTTATGTCTTCTGCAGTCCTCTTGTGTTGCAATCACTTCTGTCCTCCACTGTTGGTTTTTTCTTTAACCCAGGACTGTGGTAAACATTGGATACTGGACTCTAGAGGCATAGGGAGGGTTTGGTATGAATTGCATTCTCTGCTGCTTTTGATCATCAGGGTTGAAGTGCATCAGAGCTGAATGGGGAAAGTAGCTGCCCACTTTATATCTAGCTCTAGTTAGTGTTGTTAGTCTCTCAGGCTACGTCTACACTACAGAATAATTCCGAATTACATTAAACTGGTTTTATAAAACAGATATTATAAATTCGATTTCACGCGGCCACACTAGGCACAGTAATTCGGCGGTGTGCATCCATGGTCCGAGGCTAGCGTCGATTTCTGGAG
>NC_133770.1:63239920-63280770 GCF_003597395.2 Chelonoidis abingdonii
GTGGATCTGATCGGCTGTATGGGGAGACATATCTCCGACGGTCCATGCTGGAGCTCTTTTTGGATTTGGGGACCTGCACGCCACCCGTGCTGATGCAGAGCTCCATGCTGGGGAACACAGGAAATTATTCAAAAAGTTCGTGGGGCTTTTCTGTTTTAACCTGCCCACGTGTCCGAGTTCAGATTGCTGTCCAGAGCGGTCAGTGGTCACATGTGGGATACCTCCTGGAGCCAATAATGTCCGATTTCCATCCACACTAACAGTATTCTGAAGTAATACTATCGATTTTAGCGTTACTCCTCTCGTTTTGTAGGAGTACAGAAATCGATTTAAAGAGCACTGTAGTGTGGACGGGTACAGCGTTAAATCGATTTAACGCTGTTAAAATCGATTTAACGGCATAGTGTGGACCAGGCCTCTGTCTCATGAACATCAAATTCATAGGCAATTTTTTTTAAGAAGAGAGGAAAAAAGCTGTGAATTCTTGTATATCTCCTCAATTTTTTCTTCTCCCTTCCCTCCCTTTCCTTTCTCTTCCCTTTGTATCCCTCTGATTGGTCCTATGATTTCATTATTTTTAAAAGGCTTTTTTAAAAACCTGCTTTCAAAATGCCTCTTACCTTGCCACCGTTTTGCAGGTCTCCCACTGTGCAAATTACCATTTCTGGAGACAACAACAGGGAGTATCTATTCACTTCGCACAGACTGCAAAGTAGAGATGTTGTTCCATAGGAGACATAAAATTCATGAGTTAACATGCTGGCAGATATCTGTATGTACTTATGATTATAGCTGGATGATCCTCCTCCTCCTCCCTACCTCCTTTCCTGAGATTTTCAGTGTAAACACAGACTAATAAGATATAAAAAGGAATACATTAAGTATTTCAATCAATTCCTGTACCTCAAGCTTAATGAAGGTAAAAACATCTCTTTACTATTCAGCATTTTACTAAAGTCAACACTATAGATTAAGATCCTGTTTCCTTTGTGATCACTGCTCATCTTGTACCCTAGTTAGGTCTGGGAGGAGTATCTGGACTTCAGATTAAATCTGGGCAAATTTTTTTTTGGATAAAACACAAAAATGTGCGTTTTCTGGGGTATGAAACTATTAGTTGTATTTGCCCAATTTTGTTGAATTGTTTTAACTGGAAAAATATTTGAAATTGTCTAAACATTTTGTTCCCACTTTGATTCAAAATGGCATTTCAATTTTAAATACGGCCAGTTAAGAAAAGAAAAACCACTCAAAAATGGCTAAAATGAATTAAAAAAACCTGAAAAAATTGTTTTGGGATGACTCAAAATGTTCTGGTTTTTTCTAGTTTTCAATTCATCAAAAAAGTTTCTAAAAAATTGGTTCAGTTCAAATTGAACAGGATTTTTTCCCTGTATTTTTCAGTTTGATCCCAGAACTGAAAATCCATTATTTGTTCAGCTCTACTCCAAATTCAAGGAGTCAAAGCACACAGTGTACCTGTTTGAGCCACAGCATTAGAAGTGCAAAAGGCAGTCATTTGGGGCATAGACAAAGAAGGTTTTATAGAAGGATAGAAAGAAAAAAACATGTATGAAAACTGTGGAAAGGCTGAGACAGCGCATTGAAAATATTTGCTTAAAAATCAAACATGTAAGGTAAAAGTAAAAAAGCAAAATGCCAGGATAAGAATGACAAAATTGTTCTATTTGGAGCTTCAAAACAACTCTGCTATTAAAGTGGGAGGCTGACATCAGTTTTGCTTATGTTGGTATAAATCCTAACAACTTTTGCTAAGGTTACAGTTGTTTCAGCCAGTTCCCCTCTTCTCCTCCATGACTGTTCATTCCTCACTTTTCCCACATCCTGTCTCCTTAGTTATCTTCATCATTTGCTGTAGAAATTAGCTCTGAAAAGCTTTTGAATTCTGGGGCCCTTGCCTACTGGTCACCAAAATAAGCACTGGTGTCAGTTTGTTGGCTACATCAGAGCAAATGCAAGAACACATTACTAGAATGTAAATTTTAAAATCTCAAAAAGTTGTGTGTGTGAGGACTGAAAAGCAGGTGGGATGTGTAGATAATTCACTAAATCCACAATTTTATATGCTAAGAGAAAGTTAAAAGAAAGCATAAAAAAATACAGTACCTTGTAGATACTCATGAGTTATTTTGGGGTGGAAAAATCGAGTAAGCTTACGTAGAAAAGCATTTGCACCCCAAAAGTGCAATATTAATAATAATTCCACAGGTTTAATTAAATAGGTCATCAAAAGTAATTATTATACCATAAAAGTCATTGTGCCTAACATTTTAAAAAGGAAAGAAACTACTGATTGGAATGGAAGACTGAGAAACTGTTAAATTGTGAGTTGCTCCTTGCTTAGCAGTGTGTGCAAGACTTTGGATTTTGATTGTCCTTGCATCAAAGGTACTCAGAAAGCTGGGTATGAAATCTACATGAATGTGAGGAACAGAGGCTTGGTCTACACTACAGCATTAGGTTGACATAAGGCAGCTTATATCGTCCTAATTATGTCAGTGTACACACTACAGACTTGCTCCTGCTAGGCTGTCCCAACGATCTCGGTTCCCCACCTGGAGCAGGGCTGCACCTGCCTGGCTCCCCAGTCCCAGCCAGGCTGTTGCCCGGACTCCTGGCTCCCCATTCCCTGCTGGGAGCCCAGCTGCATTGAAGCTCCCTGCTTCGCACTGGGAACATACAGCCACTCAACAGCGAGCCCGAGAGTCCCAGCAGCCTGACATGGAGCGGGGAGCTGAAAGCTGCCCTGGTGGCCGATATGCTGCCTGCGGGGAGCAAGCTGCTCCTCCTCTGGGCTCCCAGCAGGGAGCGGAAGGCCGGGAGACTTGGTGCAGCCAAAGTCTCAGCAGGGAATGGGGAGCCTGGAGCCCTGTGGCAGCCTGTTGGGGAGACAGGAGATGGGGGGCTCTCAGCCCCCCACATTTCCCCTCTTCAGTAGGTGGAAGTTCTCCTGGTGAGGATGCACACGACTGACAGAAGAAGGGCAGTGTGGACATGAACCACTGCAGTAGCTGTAAATTGACCTAACATAAGTTGACTTACATTTTTAGTGTAGACGTACCCTTAGTTAGGTGGGAAAGAAGTAACAGCTTCATGAAACTCCAAGATAGAAAGGGAACACGTGCAAAAGTGTAATAATTACAACTTGGTGTTACAGTTGAACCGAGTGGTTGCAGAGAAGAAGGAGGGCAGTATGGAGGAGGGGGAACCTATTTGAAGATCACAGAGGAGGAGGGGCATGAAAAAGTTCAGATAATCATCCATACTTTTGAGATTCTCTAACAGAACCTCATATCCTATTTTTGTTCACTCAGCTCTGGTTCAAAGCTTATTATTACTGACACATTCTCAAGTGCTATCCAGAATAAATGTACAAGTGAGTTATGGGTAGTGGAATTTGAGGTAAATATGAGGGGGTGTTCCCTCTATCTGTGTATAAACTAGATCAGCTAGGGAAAACAGAGTGTTTACAGCAAATCAGATCTCCATTATAACATGAAATAGACATTCCTCCCCCCCCCCCATGCCACACAAAGAAATAAACACACTGAGATCATAGCTAAAGGGAAGTGAAGCATTGTGCAAAGCATGATGGAAATTGAATTGCTATATGTGAGCACAATTAATTAGGAGTAAAAAAAAGGGAGGAGGGGTAAATGGAATAAAAAATGGTGAGGGATACAGTGGAAAACTGAGACCGTGATCCCAAATGCATGGATTTGGGGCCTTAGTTTTGTTTTTATATGTAGGATTTTCCCCAGTAACAGCTCCAGTTGCCCTCTTACTAGCTCAGCTAGTATTTTCATGTTGACAGTTGTCCGTCTTCTTTACATCTCCTTTTCCTCCTCTCCCACCACTTTCTTCTCCTCCCTCTCCCCGCATCTACATAATGATTTCCAAAAGGACTGTTGAAATTATGCTCTTTATGCTAATCTCTGGCCAGTAGCGTTTCCCTCTGAGAACAATGCCAGCAGTTGTGTGAAGCTGTCAATGATCACACAGCCCTGCTTCTGGAGCCAGCACCAGCCGGAGGAAGCACCACTTTGCCCCTACACCAGTAATTGTGAATTCAACAACAATTTCCTTATCCCATTGGTAAAAAGGGAAATTCCCATAACCATGTACTGATTTCAAGCCCTTCAAAGCTAGAACAGACCAATGGCAAAGTGACAAAAGCCACATGGGGGGGTCGTGTTGCAACAGGCTCTGGAGGTGCCAGTCAGTGATGAGAATCTCTTTGTATGAGGCCTGGCAAACAGGTATAAGAAAAAGACAATCCTTGTCCCAAAGACTTTACAATCTGAGCATAATCTTCATTATTTGAATGGTAGATTTCCCAGGGAAAGGTGATTACTGTTGGAATTTATTCACCTTTGCCCGTAAGTACAGATTGATTGCAACAAATTGTCCATATGGTCATTACTCCCACATGGAAGAATTTTTAGAAAACTGTTCTGCAGTAGCTAGCCTTCGGTATTTTTTTATAGTGCAGCCACTCATCCCAACTTGTCTTTCTTTCCCCTCCTCTCCCAAGGGTCCCTCTCTGCCAAATGTTGTTCCTGACCAATCCCCTCTATTTTTCATCCTTTCTTGACTTCTCTTATTTCACCCCTCTGTTCCCCCCCACACACCCCACCTTTCTTTATCTCTCTGCTTTTCTTCCTTTTCAGCTGACCTCACTTTGCTTCTTGACAATTTTCTTTGAATACATTATAACGGCAGTGACAGATGACTAAAGAGGCAGAATAAACCTATCATCTATCTAAAGTGCTCCACCAGTCTCTGTCCTGGCTTCTGCAGTTATTAGGAATGATTATAATCAATTCTGGATGTTGTACAGTTTTAGTGAAAGTGCTATTTGGGTATTTTTCCACTGGCATTAATAGTATTAAGATACTTACTCAAACAGATATTGATACCACATGATTTGAAATATTCCTAAATAATAAGAGAAACAATGCATCTCATCTTAGGAGAGTAGAAATGGGCAAAAAAACACTCCTTCCCACTTTCGACAATCTAATGCTTGACATTCAGTTAATTATCTTAAATCAAACATAACGGCCTAAAAAGATGTTAAGTACAGTAACTATCTCCTTCACCAGCTTCCCTGGAGTAGCTTTTGCAAGACACTGATATCAACAAATCAGTCTCATCACAGTATTAATTATTATTATTTATTTCATATTTTATTTCATATTTTATTTATTTTAATTTTTTCTTTAATTTATTTTTATTATTTTATTATTATTTTTTACTTAGATATTTTAGCCTGATTTGGAAGCTGTATTCTGCTTTCCAGAAAGAATAATCATTGGAAATGCATGTACAAACTATGAGCCCTTTTCTTTTTTCAGATGCCTTTTGAGCTTGCAGGGAGATATTGAACCAGTATTAGATATTACTTTAACCTACTTAGACTGTTAGATTGGCTATCTGACCAGTGAACTCTAGCTGTCTCTGTGTTGACAAAATTTTACAGTCACATTACTGATTTTAATGTACATCAGGCTAAGTAACTGCTACTAGCTTGGGGAGGAAGGAGAAAGAGGCAGGCATTGTTTGTATAACGTACAATATAGTGAGTAAAACTTATTTGCATCAGGTAAAATTGTAGTTTGCGTAAGTTCATTAGCTGCTAGGCTGATTGGAATTTCAGCTGTGAACTCACTTGCAATGGCTCATTGCCATGGTTCACTACATTCCTTTCTTTAATCGCCTCAACTTGCCTTGTAATTCTTTGCTCTCTTTTCCCTCCTCATCTCTGCAGATCATTTTGTGTTTCTCTCCAGTTGGTTCCACGCTGAGAGTTAGAGCTCGGAAGTTCCCAGCCATAGTTAACTGCACAGCTATTGACTGGTTTCATGAGTGGCCGCAGGAGGCCCTGCACTCCATCAGCAGGAGGTTCATTGAGGAGACAGAGGTGATTGAGGTACAGAGTTTCAAGCTCGTCAATCAGACGAGAAAGCAACACAGATCCCTGAAAGATCAATAATTGAATGTGCTGGAAAAACCATTTCTTTTTTATTCCTTTTGCATATTCATTGTCTTTTAAGATTATAAAGCTTACCCCAGCTACTGACTTCATTTCTATGACATGGGGTCATGGGAGGGGGAGGGAGACGGAAACAGTGCTGAGAGTGCATGGCTTATCTTCCCCAAAATTTCCCTGGATGTTGGGCTTTTGGAAATCCACGGACATGAGAATGCCCCAGACCACGGGATAGATTTAACCTTGTCAGTATAATTTGAGGTGTTCACTAGCACAGTAATAGATGAGGAGCAAACGTTTGCAGTCAACAACCCAGATTGTTACCTCAGCAGAGCTACATGTTTTCCATTCACTGAAGTTCTGAACAGGTTGAAATCTTCCCAGCAGCTACACGCACAATGCAGCCAGCAGTTTAAAATCTGGGGACTGAGTTATTTCCTCCCCTTGCACTGGAATCTGAAACTTGACCCACCCCAAAAAATCACATGACAATATGTTTCCTTTTAGGCTTTCAGTGTGTAAAAAAAAAAAACCCAAACGTTGCTCCTGTGATGGGCAGTGAGGCTTTTAAACAGCCTGGCAACATCTTTCCAATTGCATTTTTAGTCCCATATTGTCTTGGGGCAGTATGAAGAAAGAAGAAAGCTACTCATTAGAAGACTTTTAAAGGACATTGACCTCCTTCTCTCAAGGATGTCCCTCTTTCAGCCTGATAGGGATGTGAAGGTATATAACTGATGATGCAGCTGGCATCATTACTGATGCTGATGGCAGAAATTGATGTGACAGCATAGATAACCCAGTTGCTGATATTACAGTGCTTGCTATTATATAGTTCACATTAAGCCAGAAAAGATGTTTAACCTCTTTCAACAACTCTGAAAATATTCCTCTGTAAATTTTGCATCCTAGGATTTTGGGAAGACCATAGATGTTCTCCCTTTTCTCAATGGCGGGTTCTGAGTTGTTTTTCTAAAGTAGTGTGTAAGTGAATATGGTGGCTGTGAAGGAGAGGGGCTTTTAGCAGAGGCTGGTGTGCCAGCTTCTATATGCAATGGTGGCTGGATTCTAACTTTTAATAGATGCCTTACTAGTCTGGTATTCAATTTCCTTTGGACAGAGACTGCCATGGGTATGATACCAGCTTGTGCAGTGGTTTTGTGATGCAGACAACTATTTTCACTAATGCCAATTTGAACTCTGATCTCCAGATGTGAAAAGTTGGTGCATTAGTCCCTCACATGTATCTATTTTTAAAAGTTAGAATCTAATGTGTGTAGAAATGTAATGCAAAGAGGATGCTAATACACGGTTTCATTTACAAGCAAGAAAGATGTAGGGAAATTGTTGGTTTTGGTTCAGTGGCAATTAGTGTGTAGCAATTCTGACTTTCAGGGGATCTTACATCTGTTTTCGGACCATCTAGTGATATATGAGATTTGTAGAGATCAGAAGCACAGGATTTCAAGAGTGCAGATGAAGAGCCTAGCATCTCAAGTCAACTATCCCCTGGCATTAAGGAGTACCCCATAGGGAGAGTTTCCAGGCAACTGAATGTTGTGGGGATGGAACTGAAGGTCTGGCAGTGGCAATAGGCAAGATACCTCTTAGAAAAGAGCTTGCAGAACTTAATGCCACCAGTTATACGTAATAAGGACTGGGACTTTGGGAAAAGAAAGAAACAATAAATTTTGTGCTGGATTAATATATTTTCTGTTACTGATAAACCTCTGATTTCTGTGTTATTAGTTATTAGACTTTAGTTATTAGTTGAAAAGCCTGAATAGGGAATAAAATTTTAATGTGAAGGAGACTGCCACATTTGCAGCATTTGTACTCCGTTCACAAGGAAAAAATACAGAATCAATAAAGAATAAAGTAAAGATGGGATGGAGAGGCCTCCTTGGTGATCTTTACATCCTGGTAGCAGAGAGATTTTGCATCCTTTACCTCCTGTGCCATTGACAGTGATCAGTGCCAGGCAAGCTGTGATATGAAGAGTGATCAATGACATCTACTGGTTGTGGAGAGACTTGCTTCACTTCTTATCTCAGTGTCTCGCATCAATGTTTGCTGTAGCTCACTCTACAATGGTGTACTGATGCCTCCTATAGGATTCTAAGAGTAAGAGAGAGAGACTTAGAAATCCTTACTGTTTTGATATAAACAGCCTAACTTTGCCTTGTAAAGAGATTTTGGTGTTAGGGCACCTAAATTTTTTTTTTTTTTTTTGCTGTTTTATCAACTTACATGTTCCTGTTTAGTTTAAAGGAGAAATGAGGATAATGTGCAGAAGAGAGAGCATGTTTATGGTGCACTTTCTTTTGTCTAAAGGTTAAACATATTTATTTTGATTTGAATGAATACAAATTTGATCACTTCCTTAATAAATTTTAATCCACTCCATTAAGAACACAACATGTCATCGCAATTTAGGTGGTTAATATTAATGGACCCTTTGTTAAGAATAATGTTTTTACATGGTGCAAAGTACCTGCTTTGGACATCTGGAAATAATTCATTAACAGGAGGAAATATGTATGTGCATATGTGATTCTCTTCTGTACACAGGCACAAATGAGTGGATAACTGCCCCTTAAGAAATATTTTTCCTGGTCAGCCTAATAATGAAATAAATGGCAATTGACCCAATAGACAAAATAATTTGACATTTTGTCATCATCAGACATTTATTTTAGGACTCAGTCTCAGCACGCTCTCTTCTCAGAGTAGCATTTGATGGCCGAGACAGTGCAGATAATGTCAGTGGGTATGTAAAGCCAATTAGAAGACTAACATGATCAAACAAAGTATTAAAAAAACAGCAAGGGGGGTCGGGAGTGGAAGGGGCAGGGCAGACTTGGAACAGAAGGACAGAGCAGCTATAACAGCTGTCTTTGTGAAAAAACATAACTAGGGAGACAGAAGAGAAGCAGAAATGAATCGGAAAGGGGCAGGTGAGGTGAGTAGCAAAGAGCGAAGCTGAGGAGGAGTGGAAAGTATTGCGAAGAGGGAAAGATCAGAGAGTAATGGGGAGCGAAGCATGGGCCAGGAGAGTGGCAGAGGTGTATTAGGGAAGCAGGGTAGGAGAAGATCACCCTGAAGAACAGAGAGAGCCATAGCTGGTATGTGGCTGCCTCTGTCAGCTGAAAGGGGATTTAAGTGGGTGAGTTCTTCCTTTTTTTCATTTGTAGTGCTGCTGTGTTTCATGGGTAGTTCAATTTGCTTCATTTTAGATGTTTAGTTATCCCATTATTGCCTCTTATCAGAGAAGGCTTGTTAGCCACAGCTCACCTTTGTCCATACTGTTGGCATGTATTATGATCATGCCATCCAGTAACTTGGGAGGATGAATGCCAGATCTACAATTAAGCTCTTGGTTATTGGTATAACCTACACTCAACTTTTAATTGTCCCAAACCTGTGTTTTAAGAAAACCGAAGTAATTACAAGAGGTTTTAATTTGAGGCAGGTTTTGAAACTGTGCTTTGAAAGAAAGAAATCCCTACAAATAAAATAGTACAGCTAAGTGTGACCCCTTTAAAAATAAACCTCCGAGTTCAATGCCAACTCTCTTGTGGTGAAATGAAACAAGAAATTCAGGCCGATGGAGAGTAACTGGATTTTGGGGTAGTTTAGGGTTCAGCATTTAGGCAGCATCTACAGGTTAAGAGAGAAAACAAGCTTTCTCCCCACCTCTAGAGTGAAATCCTAGCCCCACTGGAGCGCATAGGAGTTTGAAACTAAAAGCAAACTGGGCCAGAGTTTTACACCTATTGTTTAAGTCTCACACTGCATTTTGGGACTGGGTGGGGGGAAGTACTGGCAACATCCCAAAGCTTCATTCTCATTAGTTACTAGAATCTCTGGATGCAACTAGACAATGGTTATTACAAATCATCATGTTCAATGGGACTGAAAGTGTAATCAAAGAACTTCATTTGGACTAACAAAGGACTTACAATCACTCTTCTGCAAAACCCACATCGATTTTCAGTAAACTCCTTTTTGCTTTATTTTTGAATCATGTGTTTAAAAAACTCAGCTATTTGACTGATCCTATCAGCAGGATTTCACCAGACCCACACGCAGTTCTTCCTCGTCTTACTTCCTGTGGAAGGGCTAGAAATACCCAGAAAAGACACAAAATAGAATAGATGAAGATCAGTGGAGTGGTAAATGATGATGAGAATAGGACAGTCATGCAGAGCAATCTAGATCACTTGGTAAACTGGGACCATACAAATAAAACCTTTAATACAACCAAATACAAAGTTATAATCTAGGAACAAGTACTGCGGGCCATATCTACCGAATGAGGGCCTTTATTATGGAAAGCTGTGACTATGAAAATCGTCTAGGGATCATAATAGAAAAGAAACTGAACGTGAGCTCCCAGTGGGCTGCTATGGCAAAAGGGGCTAATGTGATCTTAGGATGTATAAACAGGGGAGTAGAGAGCAGGAGTGTGGGGGTGGGGAGTGGCGGGTGTTTGCCTCTGCATATGGCACTGTTGAGATTAATAGTGGAATACTTCATACAATTCTGATCGCGTTTTTAAAAGGATGTTGAAAAATTGGAGAGGGTGCAGAAAAGAGCCACAAAAAGGATTCCAGGGCTGGAAAAAATGCCTTAAAGTGAGAGACTTAAGGAGCTCAATCTGTTTTGTTTATCAAAAAGAAGATTGAGAGGCATCTTGATTTACAATGTTGTTGTTCTGTTTAAGAGAAAATACTGGTACTGTAGGGCTCTTTAATCAGGTGGAGAAAGGTATAACAATAATCCAATGGCTGGAAGCTGAAGGAGAAACGTTTAAATTGTAAACAAGGCACATGTTTTTAACAGTGAAGGTGATTAACCATTGGAAAAAACTACCAAGGGAATTTGGTGGATGTCTTCAAATCAAAACTGGGTGTCTTTCTGGAAGATATGTTTGACTAAAGCCTAAACAAGTTAATGGGCTCAATGATGGGTGTCTGAGTGAAGCTTAATGGCCTGCGATTATACAGCAACTGAGTAGTTGATCTAGTGATCCCTCTGGCCTTAAACTATGAATCTATTAACAAAGTGTGCCACTGAGAAAAGCAAGTGACTTGCCTTACTCAACAGCATCCTCTCCAGCTGTAGGAGTCTCACTGGAAGGGTACTGGTGTAGCGAGGAAGAGAAAAAGAGCTTAAAGTTGAGAGAGACTGGGGAGGAAATGGAGAGCATCAGAGTAGAAGTCAAGTTGGTTCTGGTGGGTTTTTTAAATATTTTACAACAAAAACTCAAATTGATTAACATGTAGCCAGGCAAAAAGAGAGAACCCCAAGTAGAGATGCTGAGATTTAAATGCCATATATTGGGTGTCTAGGGTTAACACTCTATTATGAAACTTTGATTGGGGCTGAAATAATGCTTTAATGAAATAAACAAAGTGTGTTTTCTGAGGTATTAGCCCGGTCTGTCTAATCTTAGTATGCCATATAAATCTCCACATCCCACAACTCACTGTATTTTCATATATCAACTGGAAACATAAAATAAGGGGATCCACAATTAACCTCGCTTTCCTCAAACAAACAAAAAAAACCCTTCCCACTCCTTTGAAGTTATTCTGCTGTGGTCTCTTGCACTGTAGTGCTGGAGGCTTGGTGCTAAGCTGTGCACTTCATTTAAGAAAATTTGTCATTCTACCCCTGGAGGTGCTATATCTTGCATAAGATATAGTGAAATCCAACATAATATGACATAATGACAGCTTGAAATATCTTTCCTTCCTGGCTCCCAATACTAACAATGGGTAGGTTTCCCTCCCTGTTTTGATAACTGCCTAAATTACACAATCAAGAGGTTCAGTAGCATCAGTCATTTCTGCTATTGCTTAGTGCATTATCGGCTAACGGAACTTGTTGGCAAAAGCTGAGATCCGTAGTCAGAAGGTAGAATAGCTGGTTTAGTAATGACTAGTTTAGAAAAGCAATAAATAGCCTTCCTTATTCAGACAAAAGTCTTCTTAACTCCAGTAGTGTCCCAGAGCGGATACAGGATTGTCTGAGCTCTTGTATGCACAAAAGCCAGTATGCCGAGATCTAAAATAAAGTGATTTCCTTGGTGCATCGGAACTAAAAAAAGGCTTTGCCTTTGTATCTAGTTTATAACAAAATACAAACTCCCTCTTCCCCCAGTTCTCATTAGGAATATTGAATATCGCTGATTCAGAACTTGGTAATCTTGGTTATTGGCTTGTTGCTATTTTATACTTCCTAGTGATCAGCAGTTAAGTAAAAAATTGAAAGTATCAACTAGTTTTTACATAAAGAAGGCCAAACTAGCAATAATAATTTTCTTTGCCTACATCTCTGAATGGGCTTATACTGAAAAATGCAATGTAGCATTAAAAAAAGGAGAGAGATAAATGAATGGCAGAATAAATAATTTATGCTAATGAAATTACTGCAATTAGTAGTTCCACAATGACCCTTTTAAAAGCCACAGCTGTTAATGTCAGGAAGTGCTGTCACTGCTGACCTTATCATAAGAGAATGTGACAAATTGAAAATGCAGGGAAGACCAATCATCAAAGAGGTCTGTTCGGGAACGATTAGAGTTTTCTGAAAAACAGTGTGAATTACAACCAGCTGCTCTCTGGCTCGGCATATCTCCCATGCTGTGCCATTTTGTTAAGCTTGATAACAATAGTTATTTTGCCCCATTGAGACAAGTTGTCTCAGGCCACTTGCAGCTCTACCGGAACCCACTTCTTCCCTCACTGATTTACAAATGAAACTGTTGTTAAAGAGTGCTTTTCAGGACTACTGAGTAGAGACCTCTCATAAGCATCATGATTGGGTAGGGGCCAGTTACTCTGTAAGAAGGTTGCCCTTGGCTAGGATGGATATCTGTACTGCAATGTTTGTGTGTATAATAGACATTTAAAAGTAAAAGACTGGAACAGATTTCTGCTTGTGATCAAATGTGCATAAAATATCTTTGTTCATTTCCTTGATTTAAGAAACAGATTTCTGTATTTTATTTTATATTAGCTGGGTTATGCTACCTTTGCTCCAACAAAGGATGTGTGGAGACTCTTATTTATTGTTTTAAAGACAATTTATTTAAACTTTCCATATATGCAGTCATTCTGTATTTGGTTCCTGCTTCTGATTTCTGTTATCACAATCACAGGTGAAACTGTTTGGCTTTTTTTAAGCTAGCTTTTAAAGCCACAAAATATAATGAGGCTTCTCACTGAGAAAAATTGTAAGTCTGTCTACACCAACCTGATTGTAATATTAATGATGTAGGTTTGAAATGTTTAACTGCATCAGCAACCACTCATGAGCAATTTTCCAAAAGATCTCTAAGCATTATTGACAATGCTTTGGTAAATTATGTGTGACTTGCCTAAGAGTTGGTGTAGCTCATTTAATTCATATTAATTGATTTTTAGGCTTCCCTTGATTAATTGAACTGGGTTCGTCTTGTACAGAATGCAATAAATAATCATTAAAATGAGGGAGATGTGACTCCACAGATTATAAAGTTAAGTACATTAGAAGTCATATAGGACAAAATGGAAAAATCAAGTTTAACCCAAGAAGTACTTTCCCAAGCTCAAAGTTCTACAGAACATATATGCATACATGGTAGTGACTCTGATATTCTTAGACTTGTATTTTTTTTTTAAAAGCCCAAAACATTTCTCATAGAAAATGAGCTTTTCATTCCAAGCTTTATCCAGTGAATAATGCTCCAGATCAAAGCCCTAGGGTAGCATATTTTATCTGTTGGGAATTTTGGAATAAAAATAATTTAAAGATATGCACTTGGAACGCTCCTTGTCCTGTCCCTTCCTGTCCTCCTCACTTAACTCAAGCCAAGTGGATGAAGACAGAGTTTCACTTTTGTCAATATTTTGTGCTTGGCATGGGACTACGTTAGTAAATATTATCCCTTTCAAGAGCTTTAAATATGCTTTGCCTGCTTTGATTATCATGTAGTATATTGGAAGAGGTATACATTCTAAAGGATCATAAAGTAGGATTGTCAAATAAAAACTATAGGAAAGAAGTTATGAAGAAATGCTCCACTGGAGTACAATATACATACATCAGCGGCTCTCAAACGGTGGGTCGGGACCGCAAAATGTGTCGCAACCCCATTTTAATGGGGTTGCCAGGGGTAGATTAGACTTGCTTGGGCCTGGGACCAAAGCCTGAGGGCTTCAGCCCTGGGCATCAGGACTCAGGTTACAGGCCCCCTGCCTGGGGCTGAAGTCCTTGGGCTTTGGCTTTTTCCCCCCCTCCCACTCACTGGGGCTCAGGCTGGGTCAGGCTTCAGTCTCCACCTCCTACGGTTGCCTAGTAATTTTTATTGCCCAAAGGGGGTCGCGGTGCAATGAAGTTTGAGAACCCCTGGCATATGCTAAGTAATGGATTAAATGCCTGACCCAATACTCATTGAAGTCCATAGAAAGACTCCCTTTGACTTCAAATGGCATTAGATTGGGCCCAATCCTGTTTTTTTGAAGTCAATGGTGGTATCACCTATTGACTTCAAGTAGGAACTGGATTGGGGATTATGATATATGTGGAATTCTGTGGGGATCAGTGGAACCAGAGCAAGACCATCGTGCACACTTTTTACTTGACCTGAAAATGATTTTTCAGTCAAGAGTTCTAGAAGTGAAATATCAAATTCCTAGCACATTACCTCTACACTTAATAGTACAATGGTAATTAATTATAGATTTTACCATTTTTAGCCTTCTGTTGGTGTTTTTTAAAAATAACTCAAATCAGGGATGCCAGAATGGGGAGCCCGGGGGGCCATGACCCCATCACTTTTTACCAGCTGTAAGGGTGAGCAATGGCAGAAGAGGTGGAGAGGAGCGAGTGGGGGATAGGGTCTTGGAGGAGAAGAGGTGGCACGGGGCGGGGCCTTGGGGAGAAAGGGTGGCACAAGCCATGGGCTCACGGAGCAGGAGTAGAGTAGGACAGGGCCTCGGGGGAAAGGGCGGAGTCTCAAATATATGATGAAATTATACATAGTACTCAACTGCTGTTGCAGTGAAAGTCTTGAGTACCGAGAGAGAATTATTCTAAATTGTAAGAAGATGGGGAGACAGTTTGATTATTTGAATTCTTTGTTTAGTGTACTGAAAGTGTTATGCTTTTGAAATAGAGTTTGAAAATTATTATTGCTGGCGATCCTTCCTTGGATGTGTAACTTTTCCTGAGGTATATAACTGTATTTAACCTTTGAAATATTCCTTTGCCCTGGCATTTAAATTTTGTTTCTGTTCCTTTGATGTTTTCAGCCACATGTTCAGGATTCCATTTGCCTTTTTATGGCCTATGCTCACACCAGTGTCAATGAGATGAGTGCAAAATATTTTCAGAATGAGAGGCGGTACAATTACACCACTCCAAAAAGTTTCCTGGCGCAAATCTCACTTTATAAGATCCTGCTGGAGAAGAAATACAAGGAGATGTCCAAGCGCATGGAACATCTGGTGAATGGCATTCAGAAGTTAAAAACAACTGCTTCGCAGGTAAATTATCTCATGTGAGGAAAGACCTACTCTTGTCGTTCTCTCTCCTCTAAGGAATGCATATTTTTTTCAATCTGACCCAGGCAAAATTTGGTAATCTTGTATTTAAACGTCTCTGCACCTTTTTGGTAGGCTGCTGAGTTCTGGCACTGCTGATTCAGTGCTGTACTAGGGCTTTGAAACTGGATTTTATCTTATGTATTGCCTTTCAAATTCCAGGTACCTGTAGATATCTGTCAAAGAAATGGGTTACTATCTTAACATTTGAGCTAGATTGTGGCTCAAAGTCAGAGCTTACCCTGGAGGGGTGAGAAAAAAATTTCTGGAGTCCTTAAGAGGCTCAGAGCGCATACTACAGTAGCAGCAGGGCCACCCTGGGAGAAGGTACAGATATGCTCCCGTCTATGATAGCTGGCTGGCTGATGGGGAAGGGAGGATTAGAGGAGTGAAGCCATCACTTCTTCCTGTCTCTTTTTAGGAGGCTGAGGCTAATGCTAGCTAGCTGTAAGCAGTGCCTGTGCTCCCCACCAAACTGACTCATTTCTGCATAGGGATACCAGGAGTGGGAAAGCTCTTTGGATCCTCTTTTCCCCTCTCAGCCTCAGAAACATGCTAATGGCTGGCAATTTCTTTGCTAAAACTGCAAAGTCTCTGTGTTTATCGATCTATATAGAACATTTAAACATTCAGTTGCAGTGTTTGCACAGCACTGCAACTTTGTGCTAGTGCATGAGAACTGGGGGGACAGACTTTACTTTTTTCACATTCCCTCAGCTTGGACAATAGGAATAAACAACTAACATTAAAGACTTTTAGTACTGTATTAACGGTCAGCATTAGGATAGCACATGGTGCTCATGAACAATGCATCAAGAGGGTTAAGTGGGAAGATTCCCAGGGTTCTAACAGAGGCAAAGATGGGGAGAGGTTGTGTAATAGGTTTTTTGTTGGGCTTCAGAATTTCACCTTAACGTTTTCCAGCAAACAAACAGAAGAGCCCTCAGACATTCTGCTGGCTTTGAGGTTTAAAGCCGCTATTACTGACTTGGCACCTGTCCATATCAGGTTATAGTGAATCTCTTCTGATTTGATACAGAATCAGATCATAGCCAACAACCAGATAAAGTGCTTGGATGAGTAAGAAAAACCAAAGAATAATATATATATTCAAAGCCCTGCCATTATGCATGGAAAAATACTGTTGTTGGATATTTTTATGTGGGTGACTAGCATGTCAAGCAATAAATTGCTCTTTCAACAAACAGGTAGCCTTTGTTAAACAAAACCTGATTTTTTTTAATGGAAACCCTTCGGCAAATCTCCATTAAAATTATCTGTGAAAGGCTCTTCAGAGTGATTAATGAGCATTTTCCAACATGTCCTGTTGCTGCTGTGTATACACTTACATCTGTGTCAGGGCTCGCAGGACCTTGTTGAGCTGCTTACAGATCACAGTTTGGGCACATCAGAGGAGCTGTTGAGGTTTGGTGGGTGTGGTTTGATTGTTTTGTATAATTTGTTAGTTCATTTAGAAAGCAACAAACTTCTCCCCTGAGCCACAGAAATGGGGCTGTAACATGGAAACAAATCATACCAAGTAAAGATGAAAAATAAGGGATGGATACTATTTTGCTTTGAAATGGAACAGAAAACAAAGTTCAAGTACAAGTTATATCCCCCTTCAGGAAATGAACATGTTCAAGAAATGTGCCTGATTAATGACTACTCCAAAACATTTCGTCTCTGTTGCACTGTAGGTAGAAGACCTGAAATCCAAACTAGCCTCTCAAGAGGCAGAACTACAACTGAGAAATCAAGATGCTGAAGCTTTGATTACTAAGACAGGGCTTCAGACTGAGAAAGTGAGCCAGGAAAGAGCCACTGCTGATGCAGAGGAGCGAAAGGTCAGTCTAATTCCACCATTTAGGGTTGTTGAGCTGTATTTAACACAAAATAAACCTTTGTAGGTGAACAGTTTTGAACAACTTCCTCTCTAGGGAGCATGAAGTCTAAAGAATTATTATACTTGTACATGTAACTGCATTTCAGACCATGATTATCATTTGACCTTTCTTTACATTATGCATTTTCTCAACCTTTTAGCTCTTTTAATGATATGAAAGAACAATAAATACTGAGTTCATTCAAGCATATAATGGAAATGGATCTTCAGAATCAGGCCTATTTGTAATACAGTAATGGTCACAGAGTCTTCTCTGAGAACTTTAGGTTTCTAAAGGCTTTGTGGTTTTAGTTAAATTGAACAACTCAATTAATATCAAAGTCCATTTCATTGCCTTACATTTATTTCCAAATTTTGAATCCTAAAATCCTTCTATGGGATGTATAAGTAGGGTGACCATATGTCCTGTTTTGGCCAGGACAGTCTCTTTCTTTCTTTTTTCTTTTTTTTTAAGTCCTCTCCGAGCCATCCCGACTTTTTTGGGAAAAGTGGGCATTTGTCCTGTTTACTTTTGCCAACTGATCAAATTTGCAAAAGCAAATGGGGAAAATGCCCACCTTTGTCAAAAAAGTGTGAGCAGCGATGCCAGCCCCGTGCAGGGCTCGGATGGGGGGCAGGCAGGGCTTGAGTGAGCAGCGACACCAGCCCCAGATGTGGGGGAGGTGTTGGGCGAGCAGCTCATGCCAGCCTCATGCACCAGGGTTGGGGGTGCTCGGGCTAGCCCCACGCAATGTCCCATTTTCCCTTTTGGAAATATGGTCACCCTATGTGTAAGCAGTTCAGAATCTGCATTATTTTTCTCTGCTCTGCTCAGCATATAGAATTATCTATCAATTTTATTATTAAAAAGATAGAGAAACTAGACTCAAATTCAGGATTTTATCCTGAACCAAAACGTTTAAACCACTGAATGAAGCATCCTATTTTTGCACTAAAAATACAGTGAATATATCTTTATGCTATAGTAGCCATTGATCTCTTAAAGTCGTCCTACCCTAATGGACTTCTGCAAGCTTGGCATTTTGCTATGAAAACTGATGTAACAAGTCTATGTAGCAAGAACTATGATTCTATGATACAAGGGTTACTGTTAGGTGTACTTTATTTTTTTTAATGCAAATTTTTGAGCCTCATTCTGCTTTCGTTTAAAGATGGTGTTTTTTTGTTTTGCCACTGATACAAATAGAAACTGTATCAGACCCTTTTTGTATCTCTCCAGCTTATGCTAATTATGGACTTTAACCTTTGCAAATCAAATTTTATACAAGAATTTAAAAGATTTGCCATAAATGTTAAAATCAAAATAGTGTCATTAAACTTGCACAGATTGGATTGCTCAGGAAAAGCTCCCAATTTTTTCAACCACATTTCAGTGGACTTTTTATTGCATCTGTTCTGCATGTTTCCGATAGATTTAGGATTGAGGAATGTCCTTACCACAATTCAAATTACTTCATTAAGCAATTAGGTACAATACTTAGTGTGATTATTGTGGGATAATCACACCCCAGGCCATTTTTTTCAGGCTCGAGGCATAGCCTCATGCCTATAACAATTACCACATTTCCTTTAGTTGTCTTATTGCTCTTCTAAAACGTTTTAATTGGGATGAAGGTATCTGTGTGTGTGTTACACTAATCCCAAGATATTTTAAAAAGCTGCAAATGGTCTACAAAGATTAATCTGCATCTGTAATTTTTTATAAAAAGTGATAAGCAAATGAGAATTCAAGCAGTTTATAAATATTTCGCAAACCATGGAATGTTGGCAATTGATCACACTTATTTTAATTACTTTAGTTTAAAACGTTTAGAGTGCAGAAGTCTTACAGGGTCCCCAGTGTGCAGCCTGGCCTGTGGAACCACTGAGCCTCTCCAAACCCACCAACCTGAGGTATCCCTCACATTTTGATGCTGATGTCAAGCTACAAACATCTAATAGGCACTGAACTTACACAGACATCCACAGGCAGGGACACACTTGTGAATCATGAATGAGCTCTCAGCCACTCATGAACTATCAATAGGGAGGCTCCAGCCAATTCCCTCCAGCTCCCCATCCTGGCACCCCAGAACTGTACCATCTTGCACTGGGTCAGAACCCTCGCCAGTGCAAGTTCATTACCTAGTTTGCCACTCCTTTGTGGAAAAGTGGACATGCACCAGCCTTTGTAACCTGAGCAGATTTCCCAAGCACTTTAGACAACTCACTGGTAAGGATAAAACATCAAAATGAGTTTATTAACTACAGAAAGATAGATTTTAAGGATTATAAAGGGTAGGCATAAAGAGTCAGAGATAAACTAAACATTTAGGATTAAGATAACTAAGCAAGTCTTGAATCAAACAGCTCTGACAGAAGATACAACCAGGTCACAGTTCCTCTGTACACAGACTGGACTCTCTTTCTAGCCTGGGACCAAATTTCCACAGTTCAAAGCTTTTGCCTTCCAGATGAGTTTCCAGGTGTTGACATGAGGAGCAGCGAAGAGAGGCCAAGTGATGATGTCACTTCCCCTCTTTTTTTTTTTATTTTCTTCCAGTTTGCTGGAAAGATCCTTGCTGTTATGATGGGATCCCCATTGGTCAAGCAGTCTCTATTTCATACGTGACTTCTCTAAGGAGTCTCTGGGACAGTGGATTCTTTTCTTTGAGTGTTGAGAGCTATTAACGCTGTCTGGCTACTGATGGCCACTCCTTTGTTGTAACTGAAAGGCTGGTTTTGGGTGTTCCCAACCTCACAACATATTTCAGTAACAATACTTCCTAACTTCACATACAGTGTCAGTACATACAATCCAATGGGATATTAATGTTTAACAGATCAAGACTTTTAAAACAATACCTCAGAAGGTATATTTTGTACAAAACATATCATAAACATATCACCATGGTGAATATGGGGGTTCCAGGGTGCTACTGGTACAGAATATCACAGGAAGCTAATGGTGTAGGGATTTTGCAAGTTTTTAAAGCATTTACTAGATGCATGTTGCCTTTAGAGATGCCCTGACTATAGAGAACTGGGGATGGATGGGGTGGTGGCATCACATCAGAATCACCCAGAGAGGAAGGATGAGTCTGGATGGGATTAGACCCATGGTGTAAGCTGGAGTTTGTACAGGAGTCAAGAGAGTCTGCTTATAGGTGTCACTTCTTTTGAGCTTGTAAACAGTGGCAGCAGCACTGCAGCTACTCTGTGGGCAGCTGCAATCACTCTACCACATCAGAGTAGCTGTACAGCTATAAATGCATCGTGATATGTCTTGCTTTCTAATAAGGAACCTGCCCCCTTCAGAGCAGAAAACAACACCGTCACACTAGTACAGAGTTGTATAGGTATTGTAGATGCTGGAATTACATTGGATAAGCATGGGGAGTGAGGCTGGAACCACTCTGGCTCCCCCCTACCAACTAAAACAATGCTTTTTATTAGTGTGCTGCACTTGGATCATGATGTTCAGCAGTCCAACTACTTTTTACGTGTGATTGTACATTTTATTTCCAGCTTTCCCAGCAATTCAGATATTGCTCAGAAGCTCTTATCTGTAGGCACTTCTGCTCTGAACTGGACCACCAAAATGTTGGAGATCAGTATTAAAAGTCTACCTCCACTTGGAGGAATGGACTGATTGAAATCACCTTTCTGTCTCCCATTCCCTTACTTTTTTTCTTAAAATCAATCCATATAGCTTCTTTGCTGCTTCCAGCCACCAAGAAGCAAAGAGTAGCAGCACAATAAACAAGAACAAAGAAGAGAAAATGAGGGAAATCAGAAAATGGAAATAAAACTAAAGAATAAGCTTTGTGTGATATTTTAATTGTCTGTTCTGTTTAATGGAAGGTACTGCATCATATTCGAACCACTGCATGGTACTGTTTATGATGCAGGAGAGTTCAGTTGGCACACGTTCTTACCAGTTTTAAATGGTGCTACATATGTTGTATGCAGCGTTGTTGTGGTCATGTTGGTCCCAGGATATTAGAAAGACTAAGTGGGTGGGGTAATATCATTTATTAGACCAATTTATTGAAGAGCTTGGTGCACCTCAAAAGCTTGTCTCTCTCACGAACAGAAGCCGGTCCAATAAAAGATATTACCTTACCCACCTTGTTTCACCACAGCTGTCAGGCTGATCTGCTGACTTGTATCTTCCCATATTAGTGCAGCTTGTCTAATACAGAAGTTGTATTTTTTCCCATATATAGTAGTATCAGTAGCTTAGGCTAGCAGTCTTGCAGCACGTGGAGAGAAGGTGTGAACAAAGGAAGAGCTGAAAACTATACACAGTACTTAATTTTAAAGTATGCTATGTCTGTGATGCAAATCAACGAATGCTGGGAAATTCACCCTGTAACTCCCACCAACTCAATTCTGAACTCATGTTGTTTTGGAGGTGGGGAAAGGCAGGAGGGATTGAGTTTCCTGATTTAGCAATGTGTCCCTTAATCTGAGTTTATTCCTAGTTTTTTGTTTTCTTGTTTCATATATGTATCTATATATTCTAAATACACACACACACACACACACACACCCCCCTACCTGCCAGCCCACATTATTGTACAAATAACTACTGTAGTTAGGACATTACCTATTCATAGTAAAAGTTCTTCAGGAGACTTTTTACTGCCAATGCAGTCTAGCATCTATCCAAATATTAATATCCCAATCACTGTAATATTTTTCTTTCTCTGCAATTAGACTTTATTCAAGCAAGACCTAACAGGAAATGTGTGCGTGAGAAGCTATTTCACATGAGTTGTGAGATACAAGGATAAAGACCAAACTAAGTACAACTGACTTCAGCCCCAGGCAGCATATCCTTAAAAGCATAAGTACAGTAACCTCCCAAATATGCAAGTGTAAGTGATACAGAAATCTTGTACTCAGGGCTTGTCTATATGAGAAATTTGCACTGATATAACCCAAATCGGTTTTTAAACTGATATAGTTCAGCCATTGCACAAGGATGTGTGAATTCTCTTGTTTCAGTTTTAAGAGTGGCTTAATTTGGTTTATGTTAAGCCTTTCCTAACAGACTTCAGACAAACTGATATGAAAATCTCTTAAAACAAAATAAGAGTGCCCACAAGGAAGCTGTATTGATTTAACCATATCTGTTTAAATTCACACCTGAAATTAAATCAGTGCTAATACTAGGGGAGCCCATTGCACTGTGTCAGGTTACTCATAGGCTCTCCTTAGAATCCCTGGATATGTGAATGGCAGCGGAGACCATCAGTAAGTGTCAGAACAAGAGAAGTCTCGCCTATATAGTAGTTAAGACATAAAATGGGACAACCCTACAGCTAGAGAAAGAGAAGCTGTGCTGCCCAGCTACACGGAGACTTCTGGGAGAGAAGCCTGCAGGCATTTCCTAGATGGTGAAGGTTGAGGATGGGAAGAGTGGGCTGTAGTAAACACCTTCCCCCTGCAGGTAGCAGCAAAAGCAGGAAGCCAGGCAGAGACTGGGCAACTTGTTCCTCCAGCATGAGGTTCAGTTACTGCAGGGAGCCAAGCAGCTTGCTTCTCTACTGAGCCAGGAAAGAGCAGCATTAGGAGTACGGGGAGACACTGGAGAATGAGCCACCCACTCCCTGTTCAGAGGAGAAGTAGCCTCTGCAGAGAGTTAGGCTATGTCTACACTATCGCAGTAAGTCAATGTACACTTCGTAGCTGGAGTCAACATACCTTACATTGAGTTACTGCGGGGCGTCAATGGGAGAAAATCTCCCGTCGACTTACCGTACTCTTCTTGTTGGTAGTAGAGTAGAGGGGTGGACGGGAGAGCGATCTGCAGTTGATTTGGCTGGTCTTTACTAGACCTGCTAAATCGACTGCCGGTGGCTCGATCTCAGCACTTCGATCCTGGCTGTAGTGTGGACCTGCCCTTAGAGACTGAGCTTCCTGTTCCCTGACCAAACGTGCAGAGGCAGGATCCCTACTGCTACAGCAGCTGGTGTGGGAGCTAAGAGAGTGAGAAGATCTGGGGAGCAGGGGAATCCTGATATCACAGGGGTAACTTGGAATATACCTCTGCTACTCCCAAGGAATGATGGGGCCTGCTGAAATTCAAAGAGTTAGCTGCACCAAAGGGCCCCGGCTAAACCAGGATTGCCAGCCAACCCTCACCTACACCAGGTTATCTACTCAAGGATGTAGATTCTCCAAGAAGCTTAAAATATATTTTGAGGGATCAGACTAGCCTAGTGTGGAAGAATCTGACAGGTTCAGACTTGGATGAAGCCAGACTGTATGAGACCAGACCGGTGGAGTAACCCTGAGCTTGTAGGGAGCCAAGACAGACCTCGTATCGGTCAGGCCTCAAATAATTCAACCCACATATTAGGTGTCTGATAGTCAAGCAGGAGTTCTGTGGTCACCGGGGAGACACTGGGGTGGTACTTGTGCAAGTGACTGTCCCACAGCATCTAAAAGGGAAAATTATTGGTGGCCTGGGCTATTTTTGATGGTCATATTTGTTTCTGAAATTTATTCTTTGCTCTGGGGTAGGTGTGATGATTCTTGGGGCACTCAGGACTGCGAATCACTTTGTTGCCATCTGCCTGCGGTGCAAAGAAGCCTTGCCTGTGCCAGCTGGGTGTTAATGCCCTGACACAGTCAGCCTGTCAGCTGCTCAAACACTCTCTTCTAGGCTACACCAGCCCTGCCAGTTGAAAATAGCTGCACTCCAGGCCTTAAGTCCATTCAAAGTGTCCCCCTGTGATGTTCAGCCCCTGATCACTGGATGCTCACAGAAATCCCAGATCCTCCATTTCCAAAGGAATGATGTGCCCTAGTTTTGCCGTAGAACACCACCCTTGCATCACATGCAGCATTTGAGTTCGGTTATAATAAATCAAAGAGAAATTTATTTAAGAAAAAAAGAGATTCACATAGCAACCAGGGAGAACAAACAGTTACATATAAAACATGAACTAGGGCCTACACTTATTGACAGTTACCTTTCCTAACTAATAAAGCAGATTCTCACCCCCAATGTTCAGTCTTTTGTAGCACTCACTAGCCCCAAGAAGCCAAGACCCAATCTTTCATGAAGCATTTCTGCTCCTCAGAGAATGGATCCAGAGTATTTTTCTCCATCCTGTTGATATATTGAATCAGTCTGTTGCCTTTATTCACAGACAGGGTGACCCCTTTGTTGTCATATCCTTCCTTTCCACTTGCAGCTGGTTTCAGTGTTTATAGGTTGTTTTCTCTTGGCTTCTTTGGATTGTTGCAATGGAGGACAACAGAGCAACACATTACATATTTGGCTAGCCTGTGCAGGGTGACACCTTCCAACCTGAATGAGCCTCCGCTGAGACATATGCTTCTCTGGTGACTCATTTTCACTCCAAGAGCATAAGAGCATGATTTTCAATATAGTGACATTACTCCTTAAATATCACCATACCCACATCTCATAATGGTTATGGGTATAAATAAGATACATGCTTTCAGTAGAGATCTCACATGCTATCTTTATGGATAAATACCATGAAAGCAATTTATTAGGTATAGTGAGTTTGTCAGGACTGAGACAGGAGTTGCAGTGAACCCTTTGCCAGTTGGCACCAATGGCGTTTCTGTGTCACAGTATGGCCAGGTCTCTCCTACCCTCTCTCCAAACTCTCCACTTTCCATCAAGCAACCAAGCAGAAGCTCAGCACTCCTCACTTATCTATCACCACCCTAGTTTTGGGGGGGCAGCAGTGTGCAAAATTACCCTTTTCAACCTGCTCCCAATCAATCTTTCATCTACAGAATGACAGTTTTTCAGAGATCATTTCCCTGAATCAGTCCCCTCCCTCTATTCCCCTCTTCTCCCACATGGCAGAGATGGTCAAACTGAGTAGATAAGCCATGAGGTGCTCCCATGTCTAAGGAGACTATATCATGAGGCAAAGACTAGGAGCTCTCCCACAGTCTCTCACAGCTCAGGGGCCCTCACTTGGCCAGGAAAATGGACTCAGACAGGACAATGTTTAAGACCTCTGGGCTTACCCAGCACCAGCCAAGACTTTTCCAGAGAAACCTCTGCAAGGTTGTTGGTACTACACACATCAGACCATCTTCAGTGATCAAGAACCATTCAGGCTGGCTCTTTGGGACTTCCAGGATCCCCTGAAAAAGGAGCACAACAATATGATGACTCTTCTATATATAAATGGACAAGGAGTGTTGTCCTTGCCCTCTACACAACAGGAAGAATATGGGGAAACCACATGGGCACAACCCAAATAGTGGTATTTATTAACTATATACAAAAACACAAGACTTCTCTAGCTACTTATGTATGCTGTTGCTCTACCAGGCTTCTGAATGTCTTCAGAACAGAAGACAGGGAGACCTACTTGAGGGCTCTCAAATTATTTAAAGGGATAGTACCTGATTCCTATACCATGTGAGGTGGGGACAAGAAACTCAAGCGTATTTGCTGAAGTGGGACAGATTGTCTCCTGGGCAGAAGGTCATCCCTAGCTGCATCAGGGTGATTTACATAAGAGGGATGCTGAACACAAAAGCAGGCTGTCTAAGCTATCAGCAGAGAGACTACATGGAATGCTCCCTAAACCTAGAACTATTACAGTTGATTTCCAGTACCCCAGGCTATCTCCAGGGAGATCTATTTTGCATACAATCAAAATGCAAAGGTGAAACTCTTCTTCACCTGAGAAGAAGACCACACCTCACTGAACACTCTGACTCAGATCTGTTTTGGCTCTGTGCTTTCCCTGCCCTTGTGCTAGGAAGAGTCACTCAGAAGGTGAAAAAAGAGGAAATTATGGAAGAAGGCCATGGTAGTGAGAACTGTTTCTAGGCAGTCTTCCACCTGACAGGATCTCCTGTCCTTTAGCCAGGTCCTGATTTTGGAGTGTGACAGCTTGGCTAGCTTAGATAACCCACAATAATAGACTATCTTAGCATCCCACAGGCCTTCCACCCTCTTAGCCTACACAAGAATTTGGACAAAATTCTACTGAAATCAGGCTAGAAAGACAACTCCAGGAAACTAGTCATCCTGGCTCTTCTGTATGTCTTGCAAGATGACCTAAACTTGGGCCAAAGACCTCCTACCATTATATCTCATGTCTCAGCACTAAATAGTGTTATAAACACAGGCTCTTCCATGTCTCTGGTAGATCACCCAATGGTAGTCAGGCTCTTTAGGGGAGCATGTCTACCAAAACTAGCAGTCAGACCTGCCTTTTCCTACCTGGGATCTTCCCACAGTTCTGTAGGCTCTCATGACCCAATCAAACAGATGGCATCTAAGTCCCTGCATTTTATTTCCATACAGTCATGCTTCTTGATCACTGTCATATCAGAAAAGTCTGAAGCCTCTGCTCTTACTACATGTTCCATAACAGTCATTTTTCATACTACTGAATCATTTGTTACCAAGATAAACTCTTCTTTCCATACATCACAGAAGATTGTTCTTCCTTTGTTTTTCCCAAAACCTCTACACCTGTATAAAAGAGTAGTTCAGTTTTACCTTAGGAACTGATTTGTTCTGCTGTCTGTTCATTTCTTTCACCCTAAATGTCTGGGCCTGAAAGCTCCTCCATCGCCAGACATCAAACCAATCCCAAGGGGATCAGTGCCCATTCAACATTCTTGATGGCAGCAACCTGGGCAGAAAGGGAGTCAACCTGTGGTAATCTAGCCGTCCAGTCCCAGACCTGGACTTTAGTGTCCACCAGTCTGGTCCTGTCCCAAACCTGGACTTTTGCGTCCAAAGTTTGGGGGCTTACCTGAAACTCCCCCAAGCTCACTACCAGCTTGGATATTCTCGCTGCCACCAGATCAGGAATTAATCTATGGGGCCTGATCCCCCCTTTCCTCCCTCTGGTGTCCCCAACCCTCCCTTGGTGGGACACCCAGATTCCCAATCCCTTGGATGCTAAAAGCAGGGAAAATAACCCCTTCCCCCTCCTTATCAGGCTTGCCTCGCGGCTAACCTGTGTGACCCAAGAAACCAGCTTTTCTGCTTCCCTCAGGACAATGGAGATGCAAAATACCCACAGCTGGGCTCTGCCACCCCCCTTGCTCCAGGAACGAGGGAAAAACTGTAACCACCAGAGAACAGAGAGAATTCTTCGTCTCTTTCCCCGTAGTCTGCTCTTTCCCTGGACCCAAATAGGAAAATAGCCCACAGCCTGGCTTTTCCCTTTGCCTCCCTAGGAAAAGAACTTTCACAAGGTTTAACAAGAAAACTTTATAGAAAAAAAGAAAGAAAATATAAAACAATCATCTTGCATTAAGAAACTCAATACAGGCTCTTGCTTATAAGAAAATATAAAGAAACAGTCTGATTTAAAAGATAGCCCAATTAAACCAGCACAACAAATTAACATACAGGTAAATACACCCCAAAGACCATCATAGCTGAATTACTTTGCGGTTCCTGGGTACTTACAGATGTTTAGAAGAAGTATTAGGAGAGAATTAGAAGAAGACTTGTTTCCTCATAGCTAAGAAAACAACAAAGACCCCGAGTATACAAATTCCCGCCCCTGACTTTAAACAATCCAGTTCTCTGATTGGTCCTCTGGTCAGGTGTTCGGTTACCCTTTTCAGGTAAAAGAAACTTAACCCTTACCTTACCTATCCATTTATGACACAACCATTAAGGAAGATCTGCCTCTTCTTGCCTCTCCTCCTTTGGCAATATTTGTGTGAGTTGTCATGCCAATAAAGTCTCACTGAATTGAATTGAAATTGTGTAAAGCTGCTATGTAGTCACTCCCAACAACACTGTTTTTACAGAGTGCTGTTGAGTTTGCCTTCATTTTTCTACAGAAGGAAAATTTCCTTGAGTGGAAAGTGCTCTAAGCCATGGTACCTAAATTACTTAATTATACTCTTTTTAATTTCCTCATTCTACAGATGTTGAAGGCCTCTCATCCTTGTCCATGAGGCTCTAAGAAAGAGCCAAGACCCTTCCACTTTCACTCCAGATGAGTGCTTCAGCAATTGAAATGAAACACTAAATTTTTACTAGTAGATTAAAAATAAAAGTTTGTAACAGTGACACTTTATTCAGCCACATTTATTATACACTTCTGGAATGAGAGCAGGAGGAGTGTGTTCAAGGTGTGGAGCCTCATGGACAAGTCTGAGCTGCCTATGATATTTGCAGGAAGCGAATAGCAATCCAAATGTCTTCAAATGGCAAAGAGGCCATATCCAGAAAGGAAATGATCAGGTAACAAATTTGCAGTGTATTTCCAGGGTGGTTTCAGGATAAGAGTAATTGCTCTGTGTAGGTGGTAATTTAGCCACTGGTATACAACTTCTCCCTTACAAAGTGCCTTGTAGCTGTTCTGAAATGGCTTTTTAAATGCATGTTTATTTAATTAGTGGGTATTATTAAAATAGAGCTGACACCATTAAGTCATCAGAAAACTTAATTTATTTCCACAGTACAAAAGCAATGTCATAAACCAGAAGCTCTGGGCAAATTTCTATTTTTTAAAATTCATTCTGTTTTTCAATTAGACATTTAGACCACTTTGGGATTTTGTAATTGTGTATTTTCTTACCTGATGTATTAATACAATCAAAACCAATTTTAAAAGAAAAAATATATTCCAAGAATAAAACACATTCACCAAGTTTAAGCCTGACATACATTTTTTATTTTATATTTAGTTATAAAATTGTCAGTTTCCATCATAATAGTTTACACTATCAGAGTGTTTAGTTATGACCCTGACCAGAGTATATTGTGATTACATAACTGGGCAAACGATAGCATAATTTAACTTTTTTTTGTCATGATACAGATAAATCTGTCTGAGATCCACAAATGTGGCAATTTTTCTGCCATTTTCTAGGTCCTCCATTTGCCTACTCACTATTTTGCCTGTATTCTTGATATCAGTGTGTTTTTCCCTCAAAGAATTTCAGTCAGTATCCTCCATCTTCTTCCATGTTTCTGCTCAGAAAAGGATAGAACAGCAAGAGGGAGCAACTTCATGATTTAGGACAGCAAAGAGAGCAGCTAGGATGAAAGGAATGTGGCACTCTGAACTCTTTATCAGAAGTAATGGGGTTTATGCTTTGTCTGGATGCAGTGGTCTGCAGGAAGAGGAGCCTGCAGTAGTGGTCTCCCTATAAGCCTGGGGTTGTAAGTCACCTGCCCTGTGGAGCTTTAACTTTGCAGAGCTCAGTCACAGGTGGAGATCTGTCCCATTGTCTCTTTCTTGGGATCATTGTATGTCGGGAGATTTTTTGGTTCTCATGATAGGAGCATAGGATTTGCCACACAGTTTATGTGACAGTGCCTAATGTAAGAAAGGTTACTATTTACTATATATTGCTTGCATACCCAGACACTAAGAAAAAGATCTATCTGCAGCTTAAGCAGCTCTGACTGCATGTGGAAAATTAGGTCTAAGGGTAAACTCTTAAGATTCTTTGTTTGAATAGGTAGTGGCAATCCAAACAGAAGTATCTCTGAAGCAGAGAGAATGTGAAGATGACCTGGTGAAAGCTGAACCTGCTCTAGTGGCTGCTACAGCCGCTTTAAATACACTTAATAAGGTAAGAACCAGGCAGTTTAATGGCTGTGAGGAACTTCCTTTAAAGGATTTTAATAAGCTATGCATGGCTCAGCCCATTGGGCTTGTTGCTGTACTGATCAATGAAAGATGAGGAATGAGCTTGTTCCCCCATCTCCCTAGACTGGCAGCCCCTGGGAATTTTGTAGAAGCTGCATAATTAGTATGAAGGAGCACCTTGAACCTCTTGAGCTCTGGCTGATTGGAAGCATCACTGTGACATAGGATCTGCTGTGTGTGCGTGCGGGACAGGGGGAGGAAGTGCATGTGTGCAGAAGAAAACTGACAAACCAGTATGATGTGTATAGGTTATTTTACCTACTGTTATTGAAAGTAGTAGCGCTACAGTATGGTACAAGTGTATAGGTTATTTTATTGTGATTTATTTCACTGATGATAAAGTCAAGTCACATCAAATAATCTATATTAAATATAATATCGACTGCAACAAGAATAATTAGTTGATTTGGGTTCAAGTCCAACAGGAAACTTGCATGAAAAAATGGCTTTTGCACTTTACGCTGTAGAAAATTGTATGTGTGTAAAGAATCCATACAGAACATTACTTGTTGGTTTTAGTGCTCCTGGACAGTGATGGCTTCCTTTAACTACCATGCAGGAAGTTGCAGCTCTACTTATTATGTGAAGTAATGACCAATGGGATCACAAGCAACCAAGAGTCATCAAAGAGTACAGCTGTGCATTCGTAATCTCTTAATCAGAATGATTCTGCTGTACCTCTGCTGCACCAGCAATTGCATTATTTCTCTGTAGACATCTCTTACTTTGCAGATAGCTAACTCTATGTTTGGCAGCTTTCTGCTGATTTTTTTTGTGATTGCTCTTCAGGTTAATCTCACTGAATTGAAAGCCTTCCCCAACCCACCGATCACAGTAACAAATGTTACTGCTGCAGTCATGGTATTACTGGCTTATAAAGGCAAAGTGCCCAAAGACCGAAGTTGGAAAGCTGCTAAAGTTTTCATGGGAAAGGTACTGGACAGTGGGAAATCATCTGCTGGCTGGGTGAGAGTAGGGCTAGTTAATTAAATATTACAGTTCAGGGTAGTTTTGAGTCAAATGTAATATTACGTTCTTACTGACTTAACTGAAGGAGCCGTATGTCATATTGTTATAAAGCATGTCTCCCTGTGGCTGCAGTAGCATATTGAAGTCAACATGAGCATCAACTAGGAGTTACTCATTATTTGCAAAACTGAGAGCAGTCAAGTATAAGAGAGAGAAAATTGTATATATGTTTTTACCTGATATTAAACAATTTCCCAAATTAATTGCAAAAAGCAGCTTGAGCGGTTGGGGTTTTTTGAGGGGGCGTGATGGGAGGGGTTCTGTAAATGAATGATTCCTGTGAAGATGTGCTTTAGGCCACACTTTTTTTTTTTTTTTCTCAAATTTGTATTCACTAAGTGCTCAGTGCAACCTCCAAAAACAAACTAAATGCAGAGTGCCAATTTTGCTTTTATATTTTAAGGTCATGAAGCAGGAGTTAACTTGTGATCTGGAATGTTCTCTGCAGTGTAAATGGATTGAATACATTAGGCCTCTTCTTTCTTGCAGGTTGATGACTTCCTACAAGCTTTAATTAGTTATGATAAGGAGCATATTCCTGAGAACTGTCTGAAAGTGGTCAAAGAACATTACTTGAAAGATCCAGAATTCAACCCAAATTTGGTCCGCACAAAGTCCTTTGCAGCAGCTGGTCTCTGTGCCTGGGTTATCAACATAGTAAAATTCTATGAGGTACTGTGTATCAATGTTTGGTCTCTGACTGGACAAGTAGGTGAGTTTAGAAGGATACTACAATAGATGTTTGTGACTATTTCAGCAGACTCAGCGTATTATTTTCAGTGAAGATACAAGATTAAATGCAGATGGAGGTTAAATGGAAAACAGTGCTAAGGCTTGAAAACTTCATTTTTAAAGAACAAATTTGTGGCCATTGGGGTTTGTAATTGTCATTATGATGCAACAGTGGGGACAGATCGTATATCCTTTTTCTCCAGATACATATCACCCTTCCACTTAATCTAAAGGAAAATCTCAGCTAGCTATCTACATGGCAGGCAGTTTGAGACACAGTTGAGCAATTCTGATTCTCCAGTAGATGCCAGTGGTATATATACAAACTAGTGAGCCCATTGCAATATGATGGCTGGATGTCATTTAATTGTGAATATTAAAAATCTACTTGATTACAGTGTACTATTTAAATTAAATGCACACTTTACCCTTTTAATTCTGAGACCAAAAAAATCATTCCATGTGTGAATTGATTGGATTTGCACAGCAGACCTGTTTTCCCAAATTGACTCCCACCCCCACTTTCTGTGCTAAGGAAACAAAAGTTGGAAGTGTTTGGTATGAGTGGGCAGCATTCATTTCTATTTAAGATAGCCTTAAATAAGCTACTGTCAGAACTACAAGGGATGACTCCCCTCCTAGAAAGCAAGTAGTATATGTGTATAGCTATAGTTATGTAGTTAATGTAGGTTTGTATGTCTTTCACCACCATATACAAAAGGTAAAGCAAATGTATGCACCCTGTGACTTACTGGTTCATTGTACAGATTAGAAGCTCTTTCATCGGGTGTCATTTGCAGTTTTTGTGGATGAATACAAGGCCTACTTTTTGTCCTAATAAAACTATACTCTCTCTATTTCTCAAGGTGTATTGTGATGTGGAGCCAAAACGTCATGCATTAGCCCAGGCAAATGCTGAACTAGCAGCAGCCACTGAAAAGCTAGGAGCAATTAGGAAAAAGCTTATTGTAAGTACTGTCTGAACGACGATAGTCCTCTTCCAGTATCTTGAGCTCATTTCATTGGCTTGTGTCCATCTCTATGGCAAGGCACTGACTCTGTCCAGAAAGATAACTGATTTTATTACTCTTCAGCTCTGAAATGCCGTAAAGTCTTTGTTTTAGTGTCAAAGATATGGTTGTATTAAGCTTTATTACTACTTTTCCTATAAACCTATTGAAGGGCATCCTGCATTTTCAGTTGGAGCACATTAGGCCATTAACAAGAAATTACAGAATTTCCCCAAAGCCATTCAGGTATATATAACGAATAGATTTAATAAACAAAAGTGGCAATGGATATAAATAACAGAATGATTTGTATGAGCTGTATATCCCTGCAGAATCAGTCGTTATGTGGTTGCTGACTTGTTGGTGCATAGGAATAACTTCCAGAATGGGCATTGGAAGCTCATGCCCATCTGCATTTATGCCTGGCATTAATTACATAAAGATTGCAATGATGATCTAGTCTAATCTCCTGCATAATACAGGCCATTGTATTTCACCCGTTAATTTTTGTGTCAGGTTTATATCTTGTGGTTGAGCTAGTGCATATCATTGAGTTCAAGAGCTGAGCAGGGTTCAAAGAGGATTTAGACCTTTGTATGGTTAACAAAAATATCCAGAGTTTTTATAATAAATATTAGAAATTAACAAGAGTTTTGGAAGAGAAATAATCCTCTCTGCTTCAGGCCTTAATGCAACCTCGAACTATTGAGAATTAGTAAGAAACTTTCTTTGGGGGCAGGGTATCCCATAAGAAACTAAGGAGTTTCTTACCTTCCTGTGACTCATTCAGTGACAGGATGCTGAACTAGATGGACCATTGGTTTGATTTAATGTGGCAATTCCCTTAGAATAAGGCAATCATTAGTACTGCAAGATCTTCTGTTGAGCTGGAGAACTCCATGTTTGCTTCTTGCAGCTCACATCTTGGATCCCCTCGGCTTCTATTATGGGGTGGTTTGTTCATAGGCCATACCTAAGGTTCATACCTTATCTTTTTCAGCAAACTATAAGGAAAGGGGGCTCCTTGCCAGTGTGTTTTGCTGTTTTACATGAGTAATCTGACTTAAGTAGCTCATTTGTATAAATTACAAATACACTCAAAAAGGCATCCTGAAGCGATATGGCATTATCAGATTTTAAAATGGGCTCACAATAATTCACTTATTGTAATGCAGCACTAGATAAAGGAAAGATACCACTTGGCAGTAGGGTCGGTTCCAGGCACCAGCGCAGCAATTCAGCAGCGAGTCCCTCTCAGAGGGAAGGACCTGCCACTGAATTGCCGCTGACGAATGAAGCAGCGGCAGTAGAGCTGTTGCCGATTGCGGCCTTTTTTTTGTGGTGGGTGGCATTTGGGGCAGCAAAAACGATGGAGCTGGCCCTGCTTGGCAGTATGCAATGTATTTGAATTGTCCATTTAAAGGTAATAATATCTGTTACTGAAACAGTTTAATTAAATCTTTGTGTTTATCTGATAGTATTTTATAAGGCTTAAAAGATTAAAGTCATTTTAACACTGCAGTCTAAATCACCAAGAAACATATACAAACGCTTTTCCAGGATTGTCAACTAGATAAAAATAAAAATTTCTTTTAAATATAGTTAAAACTAGGGCTGTCAAACAATTAGAAAAATTAATCATGATTAATCGCGCTGTTAAACAACAATAGAATATCAGGTTTCAGAGTGGTAGCCATGTTAGTCTGTATCAGCAAAAACAATGAGGAGTCCTTGTGACACCTTAGAATCTAACAAATAAATACAAAGGTACTGCAAGGACTCCTTGTTGTTTTCAATAGAATACCATTTATTTTAAATTTTTTTGGATCTTTACTACACTTTCAAATATATTAATTTCAATTACTATCCAGAATACAAAGTGTACAGTGCTCACTTGATATTTATTTTTTATTACAGCTATTTACACTGTAAAAACAAAAATTCAATTCACCTCATATAAGTACTGTAATGCAATCTCTTGATCATGAAAGTTGAATTTACAAATGTAGAATTATGTACAAAAATAGCTGCATTCAAAAATAAAACAATGTGAAACTTTAGAGCCCACAAGTCCACTCAATCCTACTTCTTGGTCAGCCAATCACTCAGACAAACAAGGTTGGTTACAATTTGCAGGAGATAATGCTACCTGCTTCTTGTTTACAATGTCACCTGAAAGTGAGAACAGGCATTCACATGGCTCTGTTTTAGCTGGCATTGCAAGATATTTACATGCCAGATGCACTAAATGTCCCTTCATGCTTCAGCCACCGTTCCAGAGGACATGCTTCCTTGCTGATGATGGGTTCTGCTTGATAACGATCCAAAGCAATATGGACTGACACATGTTCATTTTCATCATCTGAGTCAGATGCCACCAGCAGAAGATTGATTTTCTATTTTGGTGGTTTGGGTTCTGTAGTTTCCACATCTGTGTGTTGCACTTTTAAGACTTTAAAACCATGCTCCACACCTTGTCCCTCTCAGATTTTGGATGGCACTTCAGATTCTTAAATCTTGGGTTGAGTGCTGTAGCTATTTTTAGAAATCTCACATCGGTACCTTCTTTGCATTTTGTCAAATCTGCTGTGAAAGTGTTCTTAAAATGAACATGTGCTGGGTCATCGTCTGAGACTGCTATAACATGAAATATATGCATAAGGTGGATAAAACAGAGCAGGAGACATACAATTCTCCCCCCAAGGAGTACAGTCACAAATTTAATTGATGAAATATTTTTTTAACAAGCATCATCAGCATGGAAGCATTTCCTCTAGAATGGTGGCTGAAACATGAAAGGGCATACGAATGTTGAACATATCTGACATGTAAATATCTTGCAATGCCAGCTACAACAGTGCCATGTGAACGCCTGTCCTCACTTTCAGGTGACATTGTAAATAAGAAACATGCAGCAGTATCTCCTGTCAATGCAAACAAACTTCTTTGTCTTAGCGATTGGCAGAATAAGAAGTAGGACTGAGTGGACTTGTAGGCTCTAAAGTTTTTTACACTGTTTTGTTTTTTGAGTGCAGTTAAAACCAAAAAAATCTGCATTTTAAGTTACACTTTCATGATAAAGAGATTGCACTTCAGTACTTGTATGAGGTGAATTGAAAAATACTATTTTTTTATTTATCATTTTTACACTGCATATATTTGTAATAAAAAATAATAATAAAGTGTGCGCTGTGCACTTTGTAGTCTGTGTGGTAACTGAAATCAATATTAAAAATGTAGAAAAACATCCAAAAATATTTAATAAATATCGACTGGTATAGTAATGTTATAAGGTGATTAATCGTGATAAATTTTTTAAGTTAATTGTGTGAGTTAATTGCAGTTAATTGACAGCCCTAGTTAAAACCACTTCTGTACAGAAAGCTGGGGAAATAAATCTCCATGTAGTAAAAGTTAGATTCTAGGAGCTTCCACTACAGACAAATTAATCTTATTTTATTACCAGAGTCTTATGATAAAGACCGGTCAGAATTCTCTTCCCAGCTTTGCCACATACTTTGAGCCACAGAGGTTGTCAAGTTTCCCCACCTATAAAAGTTACGGGATGTCCTGAGGCTTAATTCAGTTAAGTTAAATATTATGAAATATTAGGTTAGATAATAGGAAAAACTTTAAGTGTAAGGCTAGTTAAGCTCAGAGGAGGCTTCCAAACGAGGTTAAGAACAGGTTGGACAAACACTTGTCAGGGATGGTCTAGAGTATACTTGGTCATGCCTCTGTGTGGGCGGGGGCTGTTCTAGATGACTTCTCAAGGTCCCTTCCATTCTACATTTCTGATTCTATGATTATAAATCAATTTGAGGTCATCAGATGGAAGGCACAAACCAGAGTTACTATACATATTTCCTGTTTTGACAGAATATACACCTACCAATTCCAGAAAGTCCAGCACTTCATTTTTGACCTAGCTATCACCCAGCATTTCACAGGCCATCTCCAGTTTATGGCTGTTCTCAGTTTTCCGGGGTTAGTTTCCTTTCTTCTGCATCTAGTCCCACTGCAGCATTCTTCTCCCAAACAAGTTGCTATATGCAGTCTAGGATGAATAACCTGCAGTTGATCTAGAATTTGTGGACACCTCCCCACACTCTGCCACACCCTGTCCCCCAAACTCTTGTCCTTTTTATACTCAAAATTAGCTGGGATCTGCAAGGCTTGTCTACACTGGAAGAGTTTATATTGTGTTAGATCACATGTTAACGAACAAGATGACTCACCTGCCTGAGTTGTACTGAGTTGAGACACAGGCTGTCATGTAGAACTGTAGGGTTAATCATGACCTGCTGACAAAATATTTAGCATCTAACATGATAGACTTTGATATGGTGGGGGTCAGATTCTATAGTGAATTTACGTCCCCTTTATGCCACTTAGGCAGCATAAGTGAGTCATAGTCTAGCTGTAAATGTACAGAGAATTCTCCGGTGTAGGGGAACTCTGCTTAGTGCATATGAGCTGGATTCAGGACTGTGCCAGGAGTGCCAGAACAGGGGGCATCAGGGGGCCATGGCCCCATCACTTTTAGGGAGCTTCTGACACTCCTGGTCTGTTCCTGTGCCCCCCAACGTGTAGGTAGGTAGCCTGTAGAGGGAGAGGGAGAGGGGGATGCACTGGGGGAAGGAAGGTGAATATTGGAGTTTAACAACACTACACCAATCTTCCACTGGCACAGGGTCTACTAAGCATCCTGTATCAGCGGCTGCACGACAACCATTCTAGTTTGTTTGGAGCTGATTCTGACTGTCTATACTGCAGCATAACAAATGGGATAAGAATGGTGAGAGTTACTTTTCTGTCAAAAATCTCTTGATTCATCACACTGAAGTAGGCATTTATATTTTTCCTACAGCTATCCAAACATCACTCCATCCATTCACTGACCTCTATCCTTCAGTGCACTCCCCTTCCCCGTCCCAATCTTTTGAAGAATAGAGTTAAAGGCAGAGTGTCATTAATGACCTCTGTTTCTAGACTAGACTCATGGATTTCCAATGGCTCCCTGTCCTGTGTCCAAGTACTTTTTTATTGGCCAGCAGAGAAACTTGTAAATATTTTTCAAATAGAAGTTTTTGTAGATAGCAGTTTTCTATAATGATTAATAGTCATTGCAGCCGTTAGTCATTAATCAATAATATATAGTCAGCTTAGGTGACACTATGAGCTTCACCTTTCACTTTTAATGCCTTCAAAAATATATTGTAAAATGACAAATTAAAATCCTTGTCAAGTGCAAACAATATAGTGATTTATTGTGGGGTTTTTTAAATGACAGATATACCCACTGGTGCAAATGCTGTACATTGTTTAAATATTTGTTGTGTTTTAACACCGGTTAAACTTACTAAAAGAAAAACTGAGCGCACAGATTTCTTCTGAGTGTGAAACCTTTAAGGCTGGGTTTACATGCACATGCTCAAGCCTGCACACACTTACTTCAGTGACGGTTCCCAATATTTTTAATGGGACCACTTATGATACTAGGTACTATACTCTGAAGTAAATGTATCGGGGAATCAGGGCCCATATTAGGAAATACAATAAATAGAAAACAATTCAATTTTTAAAAAAAATTAACAGATAAATATTTGACCGAGCAGGACTCAGCAACCCTACTGTAAAGACATTATAGTCCATTACTTCAATAGTGTTGGGGGCATACTATACCAGAAGCACCACAGTAAGACCATATGCTAAAAATCCTTGTGTAAATTGTTTATACACACACGCACACACAGAGATTATACAGTGTGTATTAGATCTCAGACTAGACAGGGTCGAGCTAGGTTGATATTTGGATGGGAGATGTTGTTTTTATTATTTATCTTTAAAATTGTTTGCATAATACCACAAATTTATCCATCACTTTATAATGGTGTAAAATACATTTCTTACCTTAAAGAGATTACAATCTAAGGACCTAATCCAGCTAGCATTTACTAGTGAGTGCAAGTGCTTGCTGCCATTAGTGGTCTAACCGAGATTCCAGGGCAGCATTTGTAGTAGAACATGCTTTGTTCAGTAATAAGTGTTTACAAATGAGTGTGCACCATCCCATAGAATTTAAAGTGGTTTAGGATGAAAAGCTCTATATAACTACAGTTATACAAACATTGGTGTAGCTGACACGAAGTGTATTATATTGTAATAACAGTTTACTTTAGGTATGTTGAAGGTCATGAAGCTAAAAATGCATCCCGATCAGAAAATGCCATAGAAGCAAAAAATTGAGATAGATTGTTCTTAGAGGAAGATCACTAACCAGATTCATCAGTACTTTCCCCATGAGACAGGCACTGCTTTTACTCTTTGATGATTTCTGTTTGAGAAAATATAGGGTTTTCCTTTATGTATAATTGAAATATTGCCAACTCTTGTGATTTTTCACGAATGACAGGATTTTGGCGGAGGCTGGAGTCCAGTCTCTCAATAATGTGAGAAGTTCCAGTCTTCTAACCAATTTGAGCCCTGCCAGGCAGCAAATCCCTTCTGATTGGTTGCTTAGCCCCAGCTGGTGGGTAAATGGTGCAGGCAGCCAATCCCAGCTGCTGCAGGAAGAGAGCTCTCTCCCCCTTCCCCTCCTCTCTGCAATCTGAATCTATACTCACAGGAAGGAAGGAAGGGAGGGAACAGGAGGGAGCTACAGAATCCAGTGGTTCAAGATGGCTCCATCTCCTCTTTTTCCCTCCTTCTGTGAGCAACAGGGACAGGGTGGCACTGTTGCTTCTGCGTCCCCTGGTCTGGGAAGGAGGAGAAGGGGTGAAGAACCCCAGAGCTGCTCCCCACCATTCTGGAAGGCTGGGGGGCTGAATAGATGGAGGGTGAGTGCTGAACTGATGTATAGTGGGGGCTGTCAGGGCAGCTGAACTGATGTGGGGATAGGATTGATTTGGAGGTTGGGGGGCAGAATTAGTTGCAAGGATGGGGATGGGCAAATGTGGAGGTGAAAAATCTCCATACCCAATAAATGCGGGAGAGTGGAAAACACTAACTGACTGTCTCACACACAGTAGAGATGGGCAGGGGGAGTTCAAAAGACAGACCCAAAATAAAACACAATATAATGTTGTTGGTTTTAAATCGCATGAATGTTTGGGGAAAATCTCATGATTTTTTACTTTTTGAGGTTGGCAATACTGTAATTGGCACTTCTCCAGAAAAAAAAATAAAGGAAACTCCTGACTCTGTTCTGTCTTTATGATGTTAAATTCCCAGTTGCTGGCCTCTGTGAATGGGCTTTGGTCAAAATCTGTCAGGAATGGGATAGGAGCACCCAAGCATAGTGGTGGGAGTCAGGATACACAAGCCAAGAGCCAGAACTGGGTTACCTAAAGTCAGGGGAGGCAGGAGCAACATTGAGACAGAACTGTAACAAGACCAGGTGTATCTACACAGCAGGTCAGTGGTCTGCCTTGATGCACAGACAGCCTCCTGATTTTTTAAATTGTGTACCTGGGCCAATAAGGGAATGTGGTAGGCTCCTCTCGCCAGGGCCTCTCTGGGAAGGACATCCAGTGGTGCTTGGCCTCACAAGGCTCACAGCCCATCAATCACTGCTGTGCCAGATCTGTTGGGTGGCAGCATGGATGTGGCAATTGCTCATGGACCTACAGACCTAGATTCTCGCTCCCCAGATCCTCGCAGTATGGTGGTTATGGGGTGAGCTGTGCTTTAGACCCCTTTTTAGTTCCTGTCAAGTGCACTTCTTTGGTGACAGATTTCCTACCTTCACCCCTTTCTGCGTAGAACCACACAGTCCTACCACTCTAAGGCCTGGTCTACACTACGTGTTTAAACCGAATTTAGCAGCGTTAAACCGATTTAACCCTGCACCCATCCACACAACGAGGCCCTTTATATCGATATAAAGGGCTCTTTAAACTGGTTTCTGTATTCCTCCCCGACGAGAGGAGTAGT
>NC_133770.1:63282256-63296340 GCF_003597395.2 Chelonoidis abingdonii
TGCAAAGGCAAATGAATGCTGCTCTGTAGTGCTGCAGTACCGCGTCTGTCAGCAGAATCCAGTACACATATGGTGACAGTGACAAAAGACAAAAACGGGCTCCATGATTGCCATGCTATGGCATCTGCCAGGACAATCCAGGGGAAAAGGGCGCGAAATGATTGTCTACCGTTGCTTTCACGGAGGAAAGATTGAGTGACGACATTTACCCAGAATCACCCGTGACACTGTATTTGCATTAGGATCTCAACCCAGAATTCCAATGGGTGGGGCAGACTGCGGGAACTATGGGATAGCTATAGGATAGCTACCCACAGTGCAACGGTCCGGAAATCGACCCTAGCCTCGGTACATGGACGCACACCGCCGAATTAATGTGCTTAGTGTGGCTGCGTGCACTCGACTTTATACAATCTGTTTTACAAAACCGGTTTTTGTAAAATCAGAATAATCCCGTAGTGTAGACATACCTTAAGAGTGGATCTCTGGGCTGCAGCTCCTCTGTTTACTAACTGTGATAACAGGACAGACCCAGCTGTGTTTGGCACCTGTAATCCATCTTCTTCCAGGAGCCTGTAACCAGCAGCTGATTTAAAAAGCTGATTTAAAACCAGCAGCTGACTCAAGAACTTCTTCTAAGCCAGAGGTTTTCAACCTGTGGTCTGCAAAACCCTGAGAATCAACAGACTATGTCTAAGATTTCCAAAAGGATCTGTACCTCCATTCAAAATTTGTAATGGGTTCGCAAATGAAAAAAGATTGAAAACCACTGTTCTAAACAAAGCATTATTTATTCACCCAAAGGTATATAACAAGCAGAGCACAAAGGGATAAAACTACAGAAGGCCTATATGCTCATGCTATACCTAAACTTTTTTTTTATTTCCTTGCAAGTTTTGGGTAAATTCTTTTCAGCCCAGACCCCCTTTCCAGGTTTGGGGGAGAAAGCCCGTGAAGCATTCTCTGTGGCAACTCCTTACTAGACATGGAATTTCTGTTATGTGGGAAATTTTGAAATTTCCAAGTTTTGCTTTCATTCCATGTCAGAATGAAAACAAATATTCTTGAAATTTCCCATGAAATGAATGTTCTGAAAACCATTTATTTTGGAAAAATTGTTTTGGAAAATTATTGGAATTTTATATTTCATGTCTTTTTTTCTTTCTTTTTATATTCCTTCATGACATGTCATATTATGCGATGCTGCTACTGATGTCATAGGTTCATAGATTCATAGACTCTAGGACTGGAAGGGACCTCGAGAGCTCATAGAGTCCCCTGCCTTCATGGCAGGACCAAATACTGTCTAGACCATCCCTGATAGACATTTATCTAACCAACTCTTAAATATCTCCAGAGATGGAGATTCCACAACCTCCCTAGGCAATTTATTCCAGTGTTTAACTACCCTGACAGTTAGGAACTTTTTCCTAATGTCCAACCTAAATCTCCCTTGCTGCAGTTCAAGCCCATTGCTTCTTGTTCTATCATTAGAGGCTAAGGTGAACAAGTTTTCTCCCTCCTCCTGATGACACCCTTTTAGATACCTGAAAACTGCTATCATGTCCCCTCTCAGTCTTCTCTTTTCCAAACTAAATAAACCCAATTCTTTCAGCCTTCCTTCATAGGTCATGTTCTCAAGACCTTTAATCATTCTTGTTGCTCTTCTCTGGACCCTCTCCAATTTCTCCACATCTTTCTTGAAATGCGGTGCCTAAAACTGGACACAATACTCCAGTTGAGGCCTAATATAATAGTTGAAAATTTAACTAATTGAAACATTTTAATGTCTTTTCTAGATAGTCTCTGCTCTTTGTGTTGTGTTGAAGCACTTTAACACAGTGTTGCCTCCTTGGGCCATTGTGTCTTTAATGGTTTAGTGCCACTTTAATCCTAGGCTTGGGAAAAATTTATCTGGTCTTACTGGAACCAGGCAGATGGGCATTCTCCTGCATTATTTCCATGAGGACCCTTTGTATTCTAACTGGTGGCACCTTATCTTTGTCATTGTTTTGCTTCCTGTTTGTTCCCTCCAACAGTCTCCTTTGATTGGACTCTATGCAGTCAGGCAGGATAATATCAAGCAGGTGAACTGAGATACATATTTCAGAGCAGCAGCCATGTTAGTCTGTATCACCAAAAAGAATGAGGCGTACTTGTGGCACCTTAGATACTAACAGTTATTTGAGCTTAAGTTTTCATGGGCTAAAACCCACTTCATTGGATGCATGGAGTGGAAAATACAGTAGGAAGATATATATACACAGAGGACATGAAAAAATGAGTGTTGCCATACTTACTATAATGAGAGTAATCAATTAAGGTGGGCTTTTAGCATCAGGAGAAAAAAACTTGTGTAGTGATACTCAGGATGGCCCATTTCCAACAGCTCACAAGAAAGCGTAAGTAACAGTAGGGGAAAAAATTATACCCATTGAGATACATATGGTATTCATAAAAGATAATACAGATATCTCCATCATTCTTCACAATCGTGAAACAAAAATGTTTTTAGCTTTGTATGTTAGACTCTTCTTACTATTTGCTGCATTCAGGACACACTCACAGTCCATTAAATCTGATAGGATCACAGTTAACATTCCAGCTTTCTCAAGTATCCCTTTGGAAGCCTCAGAGGATTTTGCCACACAAAAGCGGTCATCTTTAACTTCCAGGTCTAAAATCATCATCATAAACCTCTCCATAAACAAAATAGAAATCTTGTGGGTAATGAGGCAGTCAATACAAATCACCCTTACATATCAGGATCTAACCTGGCATTCCAGCTGTTCCCTTCTTTCCAACATTTTATTGTTCTCATTGTACTGCTTGAATTCTGTGAAATTTTCCTGATTGTCTGTTTTCGCTCCCGTGGATTTGCCTATCCAAACTACTGATCTTGATAATTATAGTCTAAAACTTTTCTTCCCGAGAAGTCATTCTGTTGTGGAACTGTGTCCTCTTTGATTCTTGGCAGCTCTTCTTCTAGTACCTCTGAGATGGAGTTATTTTTGTGCAAAGCAGAAGTTAGCTAAGCAGTTTCTGAAACCGCTTTGGAACAGCAAAATGGCTTCAGAAGACCTCTCTGCAACTGCTTTCTTTCAAAAGTCTTCTTTGCTGTGTTCTTGTAATGCCTCACCTGGATGTTCATGTGCAAAAATGATTCTCCAAGCTGGTTACCTTTTTGTTAACTCTTACATGACATCTCTGCCAATCAAGCATCTGACTTTGGTGCCATCTTTCTTTCATGTTTCTTCACTCATTTATCTTTTTATTTTTTTTACCATCGTAGGAAGTATTAATTTCCCTTTGGAAGTATACGGGAGAGGATGCCTGGGAGATGGAGAAACTAACTCTATGATAAACACATTGGATTTTTTTCCCCAACCTTCTATTAATGATTGTTAAAGGTGACGTGTGAAGGGAAAAGAATGTGTTTGTGTCCTTTTTTTGATTTTTTGTCATAAATAAGGCTACGATTTAGTCATGAGTATTTTTAGTAAAAGTTATGGCAAGGTCACAGGCAATAAACAAAGGCACGGCCAGTGACCCTTCCCTGACTTTTACTAAAAATACCCCAAACTAAATCTAAGGTGCTGTGGGAGGGAGGATGCTCCAGCAGATGCTGCTGTTCTGTCAAGGAGGGGGATGCTCTGGCCGTCGCTGCTGCTCCTGGGTGGGGATGGGGGGAGGCGGCCCAGGGCCCTGCAGCCACTGTTGCTCCTCTGGGCGGGGGCAGCCTGGGGTACCGTTGCTGCATCTCCTCCAGGGAAAGGCAGCCTGGGGGCACCGCTGCTGCTCCCGACCCGCTGCTCCATGGCAGCTCCCGGGACCAGCTGCCTGGGGCTGTCCAAGCAGCAGCCAGTGTGGCTGGCCCCGGGGTCACCCCAGCCACTGCAGAAGTCATGGAGGTCCCGGAAAGTCACGGAATCTGTGACTTCCGTGACCTCTGTGAAAGACTCATGGCCTTAGTCATAAACAGAACATGCCTTTTAAGTTTTGGTTGTAGTAGGGGAAATGTCAGGTCTTCCCTAGCTTTTTGGACTTGTTGGAAACTTTCAAGGATTATTGAGAGATTTCTTAAGCTTTAGTGGAAGAGTTGGGCTGATGAATCTTTAATAATAATAATTAAATAAAAAATTCTCCAAATGTTTCTCGGACATTTCAGTTAAATAGGGATGAATAAAAATAGTTTTGAACATTCTTGTCTAAAAATCCTTTCCCCTCTCATTTGCCCACCTTTCAGTCTCTTGTGATACTACTAGTTCTTCAGATAACCATAGAATCTTCCAGATTAGAAGAGACCTAGGGTTCTCATGTATAATAATGAGCAGAGAGGAAGAATCACGATGGTCTTTTGATTAAAGCACTGGACTGGACATGAGATCTGCATTCCCTTCCCACATCCACTACAGACTTCCTGTGTGACGGGGGCAAGTCACTTGATGTCCCTGTGCCCTGATGTCCTTCTGTAAAATGGGGATGATTTCAATTCCTTTCCCTCATCTTTTTGCTGTCTGTTTAGATTGTAAGATCTTTGGAGCAGGGATTATTTCTTGCTATGTGCTTGTTTCGGTGTCTAGTACAATGAGGTCCCAGTCTTGGTGCCTTACCATAATATTCATCCTCCTCATAATAAAGCAGAAACCTGAGTCCTTTTAAAACAAAGTAACTTCAGATTTACCCCACCTATCACTGTGGTGCAGTGTACTCTTCACTTACCTAGTGATCTCCACTATGTCTGCCAATGTATGCTTAATAAGACCCTCTGGAATGTGTGTGTGTGTGTGCATGCGCGCACACACACAGCACACAAAATCTGCCAGGAGCTTCACAGGCGTATAGGAAAACACAGTTCCTGCTTTAAAGACTTTACATCCTTCAGAATGAATGTCATTATATACATGTAAAATATTACTAAAATACAGCAAAAATGGCTGAGGTTATGAAACCTATATCTGACTCTGTTGTGCAGGAGCTGGATAGCAATCTATGCAGACTCACGGCTTCATTTGAAAAAGCAATAGCAAAAAAAGTCCGATGTCAAGAAGATGTGAACCGAACCAACAAAACAATTGAGCTGGCTAACAGACTTGTCAAGGGACTTCAGGCAAGTAGATTTTTTTCTTAATGGTGTCTCCAAAATTAATAATTAAAACATTCCAAATATTTTAAACTATTTTGATTACATTAAAAAATTCTAGAGCATAAGTATTAAATTCCCAGGTGACAGATAAGTTAAATCAATTCAGTAAAAAAACAAGCAAGCAAACATACCTTACCTTGCCTTTTAGGTTAAGAGGCAACCAAAATCTGAGAATACTATCAGAGGTGTCATGCGTTTTTTTTTTTAAATCACATGCCCCTCACTACATGGCCTCCAGAGAAAAGTCTCCATAACTAAGTCACCACATTTGTACACAACTGTGAACGCATTGTGACAGCATGGGCAGCCTCTTTTTAATGAGCAGAGAGACTGAACAGTCCTCTAGGTCAGGATTGAGTCATATTGCATCCGCCCACATTGCACTTAGTCTGTAACTAAGTAGAATACACTAGTTGGATTTTTTTTATATTGCTGTTGCAATGCTATTAATATTTAATAGGAACTAAATGCATTTTTATTAAAAAAACATAGTCTAAATTTCAATGTAGCCATTATCTTTATGTGTAGACAAATATCATCATAACGAAACAGACACCTGTTTAATGGTCAGTTTCTATATAGCCATTCAAGTAAGACATAGTGCTGCTATATGGCTTCCCTAATTACTCACACAGATAATGCTGCCTTAACACAATATGTGGGATTTATTCCACATCCTTCCTCGGTAAATTGGTATTAACAATAAGAACATAATAAATACATGGAAGATGGTTATACTACTTATATTCCTGTGCTCTTCTAAATCTAAAAGGATTTTAAAAAATTAAGTTAAGTTCAGTTTAGGGCTGTCAATTTAATCACAGTTAACTTACGCGATTAACTCAAAAAAATTAATTGTGATTAATCGCAGTTTTAATTGCACTGTTAAACAATAGAATACCAATTGAAATGTATTAAATATTTTGGATGTTTTTCTACATTTTCATATATATTGTATTCTGTGTTGTAATTGAAATCAAAGTGTATATTATTTTTATTTCAAATATTTGCACTACAAGAATGATTAACAAAAGAAATAGTATTTTTCAATTCACCTCATACAGGTATTGTAGTGCAATGTCTTTGTCATGAAAGTGCAACTTACAAATGTAGATTTATTTTGTTACATAACTGCACTCAAAAGTAAAACAATGTAAAATTTTAGAGCCTCCAAGTCCACTCAGTCCTACTTCTTGTTCAGGGAATGGCTAAGACAAACATTTTGTTTGTTTACATTGACAGGAGATAATGCTGCCCACTTCTTATTTACAATGTCACCTGAAAGTGAGAACAGACATGCACATAGCACTTTTGTAGCCAGCATTGCAAGGTATTTACATGCAAGATATGCTAAACATTCATATGCCCCTTCATGTTTCAGCCACCATTCCAGAGAGCATGCTTCCATGCTGATGACGCTTGTTAAAAAAAAAAATGTGTGAATTAAATTCATGACTGAACTCCTTGGGGGGAGAACTGTATGTCCTCAGCTGTTTTACCTGCATTCTGCCATATATTTCATTGTTATAGAAGTCTCGGATGATGACCCAGCCCATGTTGTTCATTTTAAGAACACTTTCACTGCAGATCTGACAAAATGCAAAGAAGGTTCCAATATGAGATTTCTAAAAATAGCTACAGCACTCAACCCAAAGTTTAAGAATCTGAAGTGCCTTCCAAAATCCGAGAGGGATGAGGTGTGGAGAATGTTTTCAGATGTCTTAAAGAGGAACACTTCGATGCAGAAAGTACAGAACCTGAACCACCAAAAAAGAAAATCAACCTTCTGCTGGTGGCATCTGATTCAGATAATGAAAGTGATCATGGGTTGGTCCACACTGCTTTAGATAGTTATTGAGCAGAACCCATCATCAGCATGGAGGCATGTCCCCTGGATTCGTAGTTGAAGCATGAAGGGACACGTGAATCTTTAGCACATCTAGCACATAAATATCTTGCGATGCCGACTCCAACCATGCCATGAGAATGCCTGTTCTCACTTTCAGATGACATTGTAAACAAGAAGCAGGCAGCATTATCTCCTGCAAATGTGAACAAACTTGCTTGTCTGAGCGATTGGCTGAGAAGTAGGACTGAGTGGACTTGCCGGCTCTAAAATTTGACATAAATCTACATTTGTAAATTCAACTTTCATGATAAAGAAATTGCACTGCAGTACTTGTGTTAGGTGAATTGAAAAATACTGTTTGTTTTTTTTTACAGTGCAAATACTTTATAATCAAAAATAAGTATCAAGTGAGCACTGTACACTTTGTATTCTGTGTTGTAATTGAAATCAATATATTTGAAAATGTAGAAAACATCAAATTTTTTAAAATAAATGGTATTCTATTATTAACAGTGTGATTAATCACACGATTAATCGTGATTAACTTTTTTAGTCACATTTAATCACAATTAATTTTTTTAATCACTTGACAGTCCTAATTCAGTTAGATTTCATAAAGTCCTTGTTTATGTATTCTGCAAAAACACAGCTCACTTCTTTTCCAAGGAATGCCTCCATTTCTGCAGACAAGGTGGGTGAGGTAATATATTTTATTGGACCAACTTCTATTGGTGAGGGAGACATGCTTTCAAGGTCACCTGAAGAAGAGCTCTGTGTAAGCTTGGAAGCATGTTTCTTTTACCAATAGAAGTTGGTCCAATAAAAGATATTACCTCAAGCACCTTGTCTCTCTAGTATCCTGGGACCAACATAGCTACAAAACACTGGATTTCTGCAGTCAGGCTGTGAAGACTGCAATCAAGGAGATTATGTCAGTTTGAAAAGCAGAATAAGAGTTTAATTTACTGAAACCATCTGATGTGATTAAAACAAACCAGTTTTTGTCATCTAGTTAATTTCAACTTGCATGTTGTCAGATGCTTAAAGAAGAAAAAAATGATTCTGTTTGTTTGTTACAGCACAGTGAAATCACTGGGGTATTTTGTTATTAGCTGGGAATGAACAGTTTTAGTTGGAGCAAGACAAACTTCAAAATTCTCAACATTAGCCAGATGTTGCAAAAATTTACTACCATGTGTAATCCCACTGAGTTCTCAATGGGTCTATGCGCAGTAGTAATCACTAAGACTTGGTTTAAGGGTTTATTTCAAATGTGAAGAAAACTATTTACAAAGACAGAGTTTTCTTTAGTGGTGGTATTGTGTAAGATAAGAAAAATATTTTAAAGGATTCATTCAAAATGTCATCTTTTCCTCTGAAAATAAATTCTTTTTGACTAGAACAGGAGACAGTTAACTTCTGAAAAGCATCAAGACTGATGATTTTGTCTATATAGCATTGACCTGGAAGCTCAGCCGTTCAGACTAATAAATCAGGCAATTTATATTTAATCATTAACTAACTCCTGAGCTGAACAGCTGTTCAAAATTAGAAATGGGTCACCCCGACTAGGATGACATTACAGGCAATCTATAATACATTAGAATAAAATTATAGTGATTTTTAACTGTCTAGAAATTTATTACACTCCATGTTTCAACTCTTAAACCCTTGTTAGCCAATGTCATTAGTGATTTATGGTTCTTGGGTAGTATGGTAAAATTACTGAAGATTTAAATAGACTATCATTCTATGTTTAGTAAATCTTCAAATTTCAAAGCTATTTTGGAAAATGAGGTGAGTTCACTTTGTTTATGACTTACCAACCAGTGACAACAAGGAAGGAGACTGGATAAATCTAAAAGCCCTCTTGTACGTTAATGGATTTATTGTCTGGTTGACTTAAGTTAATTATGTAAGGAAGAATCTAATAGGGTCTACAAAAAGTACCGGATATCTAACATACTTCAAAATGAAGGTGTTTGATTACAGAAGTAATTGTTAGTGCTTTAAACAAAAACGGTCCTTATTCTCACCATTTGTTGGACATCTCTTATGCATGAGAGCACATTTAGAATTAAGCACCATCACACGTATCAAGTTGCATTTCATGAGTTCACACCATGAGGCTTAAAATGCTCACACAATTAAGAATTGTGGTATGAGTAAAGATACTTCATTTATCTTTGTGGATAATTTGGATGCACATGGTTACTCCTGAGGCCATTCTGTGCACAATATTTTAAAATTCTGCAAAATTCTGCAAATTTTATTTGTCAAATAAATGTGGAGGCTACAGTGTGGTATTGGGGAGCCCTGGCCACTGGCTGCCCAAAGGTGGGAGATCATGTGCAGTGCCTCCGCCCTCCCCTGGGACACAGACTCAGCGGTGAGGATGCACACAACCCTGACACAGTGCAAGGACTGGGACTGCCCAGAAACACCTCAGGGCCCTTCTCCTCCGTACCAGATATGAGTTGAGAGGGTTGTGTGTGGGGCAATCTGGGTGTGGGCGGCTCAGTGAAGGATCTGGATGCATGGGGGCTTGTTGGGGGTTCTGGGTGCAACAGTAACGGGAGTCTGCAGGGGGGTCCAAGTGAAGGTTGTTGGGGCTAAGCGGAGGGGGCCTGGGTGTGGGGGGGGGGTAGAGCTCAGCCAGGGGGTCTAGGTTTGGGGGGCTCAGTGGGGGGTTCCAGATGCTGGGGATCCAGGTGCATCTGGTTGGGGCTTGGTGGAGTGGATATCTAAGTGTGGGTGTCTTGTCGGGTTATCCAGGTGCAGGGGGAGTGGGGCTCATTGGGGCTCCGAGTGTGAGGCTTGGCAGGAGGGTTTGGATATGAGGGGGTTGGGTGGAGGGGGAAACAGCTCCCTTTACAGGGATCCCTCCCCCTGCAGCTGAGGAGCGATGGGCACAGGTAGCAGGGGGATTTTTCAGAGCTTCCTGCAGCTGGGGGAGAAATCTAGGGGTGGGTCTGATGTGGCCCTGAATGCTGTGCAGGGGAAGGGGGAGTCTTGTCCTCCCCAGCCCAGACAGGACTAGCAGCTGAGCCTGGCACAGCGAAGGAGCCACCAGCCAGGTCTTCCCCAGTCTCGTCCCCCACCCCACAGCAATTTACCTCTCTGCTGGCTGCCCCGGGCACCCAGAACATACTGCTGGGGATAATCGCATGACTGCTCTTCTGGCTTTCCTTTGCTTCCCCATCAGAGAGTCATTTTTCTGGAGGGACGTAAAAAAATCTGCGGGGGATATAATTTCTGTACATGTGCAGTGGCACAGAATTCTCCCAGGAGTAAGACATAGGTTAAAGCAGAGGTTTTGGAATTTGTCTTTCTGGGAATTTTGTTCACACACAGTGAAATGATTTATTTGAAATATATGTTACTTTTCTGCTGTGAGATATCGCTGTCACTTGTGTTGATCACACCAAGAAAGGGACTGAAAAGCTAGAAAATGCCATGTACTGTGTATTTTTCTAGTTTTCTTCAGTCAACAATAATTAAATTTAATGTTGGAGGTGGTGGGGAGAGCCCCTATCGAGTTGTCCTGCAATGCGCTTCCCTGCACTCATGCTGGCAACTGCTGCATGGGGTCTCTTTGCTCACTGTGGGATAATCTTTTCAGATCTCCTGGATATCTGCTGACTTTCATGCAGGTAAACGTGTTTCAAAATAACATCTGGCCACCTCACCAGTGCCACTGATATTTCTGAGAGGCAGAAATATTCCTATGAATGTATTTGTACAGATATTTCAGATCTGCAAAAATAGTAAATAAATATATGTATAGCAGTGTCCAATATTTTACAGGCTATATCTTCGTCATTCAGTATTCTACCACAATGAAATACATGTATTTACTCCATCTCTGATATGTTGAAAATATACATTAATTTTCCAGATTGATATCCTTAATCATAATATACAAAAGTAGTAACTGAACATCTTTCAGAATTTAGGCAAAATCTATGGTACCCGATGCTGCTGCCAGTTCTCTTACTGGGAATTCCGTGCACAGAACAGTTTCAGGGACAGCATGCCAAACACTTTAAAATTCATTCTTATAATGTGCTATATATTTTGATTGGAAAGCAGATGGAGCCAATTTTTTAAATCTATTTTTAAAAATATTTATTTTGATATCTATAAAGTGCCTATTCCAGTGGCTCTAGATGCTTTAACAGCTTGTAAATACACAATGAACTGTTTGCATAAGCCACCTAGGATAAAATAATTATCATCTATACTTCTTCTAATAATAACTCCCAACACTAACCACACAAGATCCCTCCAAAACATCACAGAAATCCAGACTGTGCAAAAATAAGAACATGCAGTAGAGCAAGATACATCATCAAAGAACCTCTCATTGTGAATGCCCTACCACCAGCCCTTCTCCCTTACAAACCATTAAGTTGTTAGTGTCAGTACTTCAGCTGATTGCATCTTTGGTGGTATCCCATGAAGAGAAAGTCAATCTCTTAGGTAGTCATGCTTAAAACCATTCAGATTTTTTTCCCTAACTATTCCTTTCAAGTATCTGGCCCTCATTATAATGTTTTCCAACAAATATAGTGAAGTTGGAGAAAAAGAATTTAGGAATCCCAAATCATTGCAGTTTTTAATTCAGTAAAATCTCCATGACTTATGGTGGGTGAGTCAAGCAAAACAAAATAAGAATGAAACTTCTTCAACCAAAACTTTAACCAAAAATTGTTATATTTTTTTTGAGGGTCAAACAGTTCGGTTAACTTTTTTTTGCCCCTTATTATTCATCACTTCTGGCCAGAAGCAATGAAATACCACATGAAACATTTTCATCAGAGTATACATGGCCCAACTAGAAACAAAAATTACTGGAAATGTGGTGAAAGAGAAAGAAGGAAAGAAAATAAGCAGCATATTTTTGCAATAATTCCATCCTAATGTTGCAGAGCCAGAATTTGCCAATAGCCACCAAAAAAAGTGTGATAGAGACAAGGTGCATGAGGTAATATCTTTTATTAGACCAACTTCTGCTGGCAGAGAGAACAGGTTTTTGAGCTTCACAGAGCTCTTCCTGAGGTCTGGAGAAAGTATCCAGGGTGTCACAGCTAAATACGAGGTGGGACAGTTGGTTAAACATAAAGGATTCACATGTTCTAAGAGACCACTTATAAATGAAATGGGCACTTAACACCTCTGCAGTCGCAGGATGACGGAGAGTTAATAGGCAGTGGTGTGTGTTACAAATTGTTGTAATGATAAAACCAGTGACTGTTAAGTCCATGATTTTTAGTGTCCACCAGAGTTATGAATATAAGTTTCCAGGCATATCTTTTGAAGGTTTCCTTTGAGGACAAGGACTGAGAGGTCATATATAGAGTGAACTCTGTGAAAAGTGGTCACACACAGGTAATAGAGTGTTTTTGTCTTTTATCGTTTGTGTGAGTTCAATGTTAACAATCTCCCTCAGATCACCATGGATGTCACCTTCCTGTACATCAACATCCCTCACCATGACATTAAATGTCTACAAGACAATGGATAACACTCCGATATCCATCCCAAACACACCACCAAACTCATCCATTTCATCCTCACCTACAATAACTCTACTTTTAACATCAAACACTTTGCTCAAACATGAGAACAGCAAAGAGTACCAGGATAGTTCTCCAATATGCCAGCCTCTTCATGGGCCACCTCAAGGAAGGATTTTTTTAAAATGCAATATGAAATGTATGGTATATCTGAGATACATTGATGATATTTTCATACTCTGGACAGGTGACCTAAATTCCCTCATAGATTTCCACCACAACTTCAACAACCACCACCCATCCATCAAATTCTCTCTAGAGCATTCCCTGACTGTCATCTTCCTGGACACCATAATCCATTTCAAAAATAGAACCCAATAGGCAGCTATATACAAGAACCCCATGGATCATCAAGCTTATCTTTACAGTAGCCATTCCATCAAGAAATCTGTTATCTACAGATCTGTTAGCAAAAAGAAGAAAGTCAAGGAAAGTGTGGGCCCCTTACTGAATGAGGGAGGCAACCTAGTGACAAGGGATGTGGAAAAAGCTAATGTACTCAATGATTTTTTTGCCTCTGTCGTCACAAACAAAGTCAGCTCCCAGACTACTACACTGGGCAGCACAGTATGGGGAGAAGGTGACCAGCCCTCTGTGGAGAAAGAAGTGGTTCGGGACTATTTAGAAAAACTGGACAAGCACAAGTCCATGGGGCCGTCCTTTTCTGCGAACGCTTCTAGCCATTCGGCTCCTAGGTTTGAACAGTGAATGGATTCTTCCGTCCTAGTGCAGGACTCTGCACATTGCCTTGTTGAACCTCATTCACGGTTTCTTTTGCCCAGTCCTCTAATTGTCTAGGTCCCCTCTGTGTCTTATCCCTCACCCTCAGCGTATCTACGCCTCATCAAGTTTAGTGTCATCTGCAACTTGCTGAGGGGTGCAAGTCCACACCATCCTATAGCATCATTACTGAGAATTGAAACAAAACCACCTCAGGCCAAACCCTTGGGGCACTCCACTTGAACCGGGCTGCCAACTAGGACATGGAGCCATGTGATCACTACCCGTTGAGCCGATCTAGCCACTTCTATCCACCTTATAGTCCAATCATCCAGTCCATACTTCTTTAACTTGGCTGGCTAAGATCACTGTGGGAACCATATAAAGCTTGCTGACAAGTCAAGGTAAACACCACACCACTGCTTTCCCTCATCCACAGACCGAGTTTATCTCTTCAATAGAAGGCATTAGGTTAGTCAGGCATGACTTGTCTTGTGAATCCAAGCTGACTGTCCTGATCACTTTCTCCTCTAGATGCTTCAGAATTTTTGATTCCTTGAAGGACCTGCTCCATGATTTTTCGGGGACTGAGGTGAGGCTGGCTGCCCTGTAGCCCCCAGATCCTTCTCCTTCCTTTTTTAAAGAATGGGGCACTACAGTAGCCGGTTTTCCAGTCATCCGGGAATCACATTTGTCTCCCCATTCGCCTTGCGTTTTCAAAGATAATGGCCAATGCTCTGGCACAAATCACATCCACCAAATGCCTTTAGCACCCTCGATGCACGCATCT